>NW_028280892.1:1947500-2037500 GCF_059751285.1 Brachycentrus maculatus
ATATATATATATATATATATATATATATATATATATATTTATTTATATTTATATTTAAATAAATTTTATTTTATTTTATTTTATTGGAAGGAAGGTTACAATATATGATTTATTTTTTTAAATTAAATTAATATACTTATAAGTTTTACATAATTTATATGTAAAACACTAACTTTGTGGTTTTCCATTTCATAATTAAAATGTAACCTTATTTTAAAATCACTATAGTGATTACATTTGAATAATATTTCAAGTTTTTTTCTAAAAAGTAATTGAGTCAAGTCTTTGACTACGAGAGACAACATGTATATATATATATATATATATATATATATATATATATATATATATATATATATATATATATATATTTATATATATATATATATATATATATATATTATATATTATATATATATATATATATATATATATATATATATATATATATATATATATATATATATATATATATATATATATATATATATATATATATATATATATATATATATATAATATATATATATATATATATATATATATATATATATATATATATATATATATATATATATATATATATATATATATATATATATATATATATATATATATATATATATATATTTATTTATATTTATATTTAAATAAATTTTATTTTATTTTATTTTATTGGAAGGAAGGTTACAATATATGATTTATTTTTTTAAATTAAATTAATATACTTATAAGTTTTACATAATTTATATGTAAAACACTAACTTTGTGGTTTTCCATTTCATAATTAAAATGTAACCTTATTTTAAAATCACTATAGTGATTACATTTGAATAATATTTCAAGTTTTTTTCTAAAAAGTAATTGAGTCAAGTCTTTGACTACGAGAGACAACACATAACTTCTATCAAGAAAATTTCATTAGCAAATATTGACAACATTTTGAGTGTGTCCAAATACTTCTGGATTATCTCCAATTACAGGAGTTATTTTCATATTTTTTGATATCTCATCAAAGATGAAGAAGAATATGGAGTCTGGGTATTTACGGGGCTGACGACCGTCATAGGCAGAATGGGTAGAATTTGTGAATGTTACACGTGTGTAAAGTGATCACTTAAACCAGCCTATGACGGTCGTCAGCCCCGTAAATGCTCAGAATCCATATTCTTATTCATCTTTGATGAGATGTCAATAAAAAATAGCATATATTGATATTATTAAATAAACGCTTGTTTTTTACCATTTTATTTTATTTCATGACGACTAGTTTCGGAAGCTAAGGTGCCATTTTCAGGTCTAAATGTAAGCATGTTTATATTTAGACCTGCAGATGGAAGCTTAGGTTCCGAAACTAGTCGTCATAAAATAAACTCAAGTGGTAAAAAAACAAGCGTTTTCTTTAATAATATAATCATGTTTCACCACAAAGTAAATGCCGAAACAGTCAACAAAATTGCATGTAAATAATAAATATATGTAATAATGAATTTAAAAAAATGTTTAAAACGATATATCGCTCACTCCTTTCAAGAACGTCATAAATCTAAAAACTTGATTCTTCAGGAGAACGTTTTTAAAGTTTAAAAATATAATACAATGTGTTAAAAATAAATATCAAGCCACTTATTGTACTTTTAACTGTGCAACAGATCTTTTTAGGTAAAACAAGGTTTTTTCTATTGGAAAAATATTTTGGATATTTAAAAATATAATTAAACAATACCTTTTCTTCAAAATGCAAAAACAACACTTTCTGCCCTGTAGCGGGTAAATATTAAGTTAAAAATATGCCGCTTTTGCTAGAATATAGTACATTTTCTGGGCATTCCGAAAACATGCACAACTGAAAATTGACGATTTTTTATTTATGACGTTCTTGAAAGGAGTGAGGGATATATCGTTTTAAACATTTTCTTTGATTCTAATGTAAAATTGTGTAACGAAATCCCTTTGAACGGATATTACGAAAAAATCACTTGCCTTCGTCCTCTGTGACCATAGAAACATTGACGCGTGTTGCTTGTATAAACGTACATGTGTAAACATTACGCAATCGTTGCACAATATCCATCTGCAGTTAGAAAACCAATGCACATTACTGCACCGGTCCGGTTGGGAATGTGAAAGGGGTTTTTAGGTTATGTCATATGATCTCGTTTGGCCGGATGAAGCGACTGTTCTTTTCCCCCTGCCTTAATTTGTATATGTCCATCTCACCGATATGTCATCGCTGCGTGTACGGCTGTCCAAATTTAAAACACAGTAAGGGACATTTTTTGTGGTAGGTTTTTTTTTGCATTTATGGACTAAGTAGACTCTACTTAGTCCAAAAATGCAAAATACCTACTACAAAAAAGTAAGGGACATTTTTTTTGTAGTAGGTATTTTGCATTTTTGGACTAAGTAGAGTCTACTTAGTCCATAAATGCAAAAAAAAACTATTACAAAAAAATGTCCCTTACTGTGTTTTAAATTTGGACAGCCGTGTAATGTAGGCACTTTGTGACAATTTTAGACGACAGTATTTTGAGTCCACCTCCGTGGTGTAATGGTAAGCGTGTTTAGCTACAGTGCTCGAGGTCCCGGGTTCGATTCCCAGGGGGGGTGAAAATAAACATTAGTGATTTTATACTGTCATATTTATTTAATATTACCCTGGACTGGTTCTGGACTGGTTCATGAAGCGCAAGAGTGATCACCTTGCCCTTATGTAAGTAATAATCAAGATGACGCTGCGTCAATTCAATGCAGTGCCCTATGCACCATTGGGTGCGGATAAGGGTTATAAGTAAGTAAATATAAAGTATTTTGAGTGTTACCATTTTTTTGATCATAATTCTGGGTTTAAAGATTTGGCGTTTAATTTTTAGGACTCATTTTAATTAACATAATAAATGTTAAATCAAATACTGTTTAGACCACTAAGTCAATAAGGACCATCAGTCCATTTGATCTTCACATTCGTTAGAAAATGCCCCAAAAAGGCATAATAATTGTGGCCAAATTTATTTTTTAACAATAAAATACAATTTAGTAGACTCAAATAATCAATGTTTAATTTAAAATTGATACATAAATTGAAATGGAGTTCTACAAATCAAACGCCAAATCAATTAAATAATATGTATATGTTTTTATTAGTTAATTCGTAATTATTTTAAATTTATTTACGACATTCAAATAACTCCAAGATTTGTGAAAAAAGATTTGGACTTACTCAAAACATTGTGAGTTTACAATTTTTTATATTTCATATAAATGTAATAGCACATGGCATGTCATACATACAGCATAAACACGCATATGAAGTCATCCGATGCGTGGAAAGTACTCGCAATAATATTACACACGTGAAAATACGGAAGACGTCGTTTACCGCAAATATTTTGCGAATACTTTCTATTAAAGGCAAGATAAATATACCATAAATAGGTCAGTTAACGTTTAATTGAGTTTTTATTTATCTATTTTGTTTACAGTTAGCGCTATTTAGAAAATCGTTAGTAAGAGTAGGTAAGATTTCACAAAGGTTTCTGAAAAGTAAAGTAAAACTTAAACAAATTTCAAACATAGATGGTGCCGAAAACGTAGTGAACGCAAGATGCTATCATTGGAAACAAGAATATAACTTCACATTTAAAATATGGGTATCCGATGCCAAGAACCTATATACATAATATAAATATATATATATATTTATATATATATATAAATATATATATATATATATATATATATATATATATATATATATATATATATATATATATATATATATATATATATATATATATATATATATATATATATATATATATATATATATATACATATATATATATATATATATATATATATATATATATATATATATATATATATATATATATATATATATATATATATATATATATATATATATATATATATATATATATATATATATATATACATATATAAATATATATATATATATATATATATATATATATATATATATATATATATATATATATATATATATATATATATATATATATATATATATATATATATATATATATATTTATAAATATATATATATATACATATATATATATATATATATATATATATATATATATATATATATTTATAAATATATATATATATATATATATATATATATATATATATATATATATATATATATATATATATATATATATATATATATATATATATATATATATATATATATATATATATATATATATATATATATATATATATATATCTCTTATATATCGCTTATTCAACGGTTTTTTTCTATAATTAAAATGTAACTTTGCTCTAAAATCACTATAAATATTTTATTATAACTTACTTAACGTCTACAGGTTTCGAAGCTAACCGCTTCTTAATCATTACGGATTAATGTTTTTTTTCATTTTAATAATAGAATTCACAAAAATATAATAATTAGCTGAGATTGAACCCATGAAACCAGTTTTATAGTATGGCGTCTTTGTAACTCCACTACGACACAGTCGTCAACTTGATTATTTTCTTTTAATAATAAAATTTTCAATTTTCCGTATGTTGGAATTGGCGGTGATTGAACACACGTCATCAGTTTCATAATCAGACGTCTTTTCAACTGCACTACAACGCAGTTGGCAGGCTTATGATTTTGTTTTCCTTAATAAAGTTGTCAATTTTCTGGAAATAAGACAAACATGGTTTGAGTAAAATACGATAGGATAGACCCCAACCATTTGACTCTAAGGTTAGTTACTTACTTTCACCGGTAGATGGCTCAGTAATCTGCTTTATTCGGATTCTTCATGAAAAAATAATTTTTGACTTTTTTTGTAAATCTTATGTGTTTTATGTGTTTTTTTCAGGAGTTACTTGCAATTTAAGTTTTGTACTGAAATTTCTTGGTGGAACTGCATTTGAAGAATGAAATAACAATTGTGTGTTTTTTTTTTCGAATTAATTTTATTTGACCAGCAACTGGGTTTCATCGTAACCGACCATCAAACCAGTCTGATGAAATAAGTAAACAGTTGTTTTTTTTTGTTTTACAGTTTCATGAAAGTCATCACAAATGTTACATTTTTCTATATGCACAAACAGATCGTAGTCATACAGGAGAAAGTGACCAAGTGCATGTTTTACAAAAACGTGATCATTGACTATTTGATATCTTACTAGCTTAATATTGCCCTAAAAAAATCCCAAAGGATTTTAAACTTGAAAGTATAATATATTGACTTGTTAAAAATGTTAAAAATATTGACTTGTTATTGCCAAGCAAAAGTGACTTAAATGGCCCTACTGAACATTTTACGTTTTGGTAGTTGGTCATTTTCTCCTGTACGACTACGATATATATGTAAATATTATGTAAAAGTGTTTCATTGATCTTTCATTCTTATTTTTATGCTCATCAAAACATGCATCATAAGATGTTATAATAAATAGTTGTATTTACAAAGTAAAATTTATATTAAAAATGCATGGATTATTTTTATCAAAAAATTATTTCGACAGCAAATGAGTTTGAAAAATAAATAAAAAAATCATTCACATATTTTGAAATCACTTACCTTCAAGCATTTTTAACTTAGCGCAATGGTGATATAACACTCTCATAGTCATTCATCGTTCACTTTGTGTAATTTGAAGTAGTATTACACAAAGTGAACGATGAATGATAAGGAGAGTGTTTTACAAACAATTAAAAAACAGCGAATGAAAATCAGTACATTACATGAAAACCAGATGTTATTTCGCGATATTAAACTGGCATGAATATGAATTTAAATAAAGCGTAATAAACAACCCTTTCTGATTTATGCATTGGAGCCTCCCCTAAAGTTTTTAAGCTCCAATCTGGATTTGTTTTTGAATTATAGCTTAAAATTCAAACTTTTCACGCATAAAATAATTGTATTGTCTTTTTTCGAATACATAGATACGAAATTACATAATATGAAGATACATCTCGCTCACTCCTTTCAACAGCGTCATATATCAAAAAGAGTCAATTTTCGGTTGTGCGTGTTTTCAGAATGCCCAGAAAATGTACTATATCCCAGTAAAAGCGACAATTTTAAACTTTATATTTACCCGCTACAGGGCAGAATGTGTTGTTTTTGCATTTTGAAGAAAAGGTATTGTTTAATATTTTTTTTTAAATATCCTTAATATTTTTCAAATGGAGAAAAAACATTCACGTTTTACCTAAAAAGATCTGTTGCACAGTAAAAAGTTCAATAAATGGCTTTTATTTATTTTTAATATAATTTTTGAACATTAAAAACGATCTCCTGAAAAATCAAGTTTTTTATAAATGACGTTGTTGAAAGGAGTGAGCTATATGTGATTTTTTTGACAATATTTTTTGACATATCGACATACAAGAAGAAAAATATTAATGTCTGGGCATTAAAGGGCTTAAGGCTTGGTTAAGTGATCACTTTACGCAAGTGTAACATTCACCGATTCTACCCATGACTGAGAACCACACTACTACTGTTTGGTCTTAATGACTTTATGTATAATGGAAACAGATTGTTATTGCATATGAAGTTCTTTTGACCACAAAATATATAATTTTTTGACATCTCATCAAAGATGAAGAAGAATATGGAAGTCTGGGCATTTACGGGGCTGACGACCGTCATAGGCTGGTTTAAGTGATCACTTTACACACGTGTAACATTCACCAATTCTACCCATTATTGACAACCACACTACTCAAATTCTTGGAAGTTCTATATATATGAACCAATTTAGAAACCTTCTTCTTGAATCACTAGAACTTCACTAGAGACATCTATTGGACATCTATGCCTAGACTTCCATATTCTTCTTCATCTTTGATGAGATGTCAAAAAATTATATGAAAATAACTCCTGTAATTGGAGATAATCCAGATTTTGTGAACAAGTATTTGGACACACTCAAAATGTTGTACCACAAAATATAATATTAAAAAAAGCATATTATTCTAGGTGTTTCAGGTCTTGTGGTTCTGTGTAGGTTTTCGTTAAGTGTGTAAAGCAACACTTATGAAGTTTTTTTCAAAACCAGTTGAAAAAATTTAAAAATTTAAAATGTATGCAATGACGTGCATTTCATATGGACGCATAAGCAGTGCCTACCCTAATGGATGGAAAAAATATGGGAAACTGTGATAATAATAAAAAGTTAAAAAATTAAAACTACAAGTTTTCTCAGTTATTTCTCCGCGACAAAACAAACATTATTAAAATATTGACAGACGAGAAAAAAAACGATATTTTTCATTACTGCCTACCCTGATTAAAAACTCAGTGCACGTCACTGTATATACATATGATCTGCACCCCAATGGTGCATAGGGCACTGCATCATATAAACGCAGTGTTATCTCTATCGTTAACACATGAAGGAAAGGGGGATCAGCCCTCCGCTTCAGGTACCAATCCAAGGTAATATTGAGTGAGAAAATCATTTATTTAAATAAGACCCCCCCTGGGAATCGAACCCGGGACCTCAAGAACGGTAGCCGAGCTTGCTGACCATTACACTACCGAGACGGACATGTGTCAGTGCAAAACTAAAATTTAATGAAATATCAATTATTTCTTTCTTGTTAAGAAAATCAAAAAATCAATCTTTGTTTAGAAAAGCTAAAATATAATGAAAATTGGTTGTGTACTTTAGCAATATGGCCATTTTTGTGACCCCCAGTGGTCAGCTAGTATATATTGGCCTCATCAATCACACACCGAAATGATTGATGTTCCGTCTCAGGATGCTGAAATGACAAGGACCTCAATCCTGGGAAATAGAATAGGGTTCACGAGACTACCAACATAAGTTATATACTTTATTAATTTGATTCTGCATTCACTTTCTGGTAATACCTATCCAGTTTTCATTTAAGTATTATTTTTTTACAACATTTTGAGTGTGTTCTAATACTTTGTTAACAAATCTGGATTATCTCCAATTATAGGAGTTATTTTTCAACATACGATTTACAAAAATTGGTATAATAAACAACTTAGAAGACCCCAAAAATCGGTGTTATAGAATAGAATTGAAAAGAAAATAGATCAAATAGAATTGGTTATTATGAAACAGGATAAAATAGACTAGGTGAAGATAGAATAAATAGGTCAAAATATACTAGGTTAAATAATAATAATTTCATTTATTGATTCAGCAGTCACTTCGTGGTATAACATTTCCATTTTTAATTAATGTTTTACTTGGTAAATACCACTATTTCATAAAATCTACTGTGACACGTGTTTCGATGCATTTCGCATCATTTAACGGTGTTTGAAAATGATGCGGAATTCATCTAAATACGTATCATAGTAGATTTTAAGAAAAAGTGGTGTTTACAAAGTAAAACATTAATTTCATTTTAAAATTGAATATACAAATTATGAAGTTCTACAAATTAAACATTAAATCAGTAAGCACAATAGCTCAATCTCTTCATTGGAGAGAACTGCGTTATAAATTTAAATTGGAAGTAGAAATATCTAGAAAATTAATTACAATTATTTTTTTTTAAAACCATATAAAATAATAAAAAATTATAATATTTTTATTATTGTTTCGGCATTAACTTTGTGGTAAGACATGTTACAATGATTAAAGAAAACACTTGTTTTTTTACCACTTAAATTTAAAGATTAGAATTAAAGAACATCATAGCGGTCTTGTTAGTAATTATTTTTAGGAATTTGCAAATCACATAATAGATACTAATCACTCATTTCACTCTCATAAATTAAAATTATTACACCTTGTTCCATATAAAGGCCAAATTATGAATTATCTTGAAAATTTAGAAATCCAAAAAAACCTAAGCTCTAATAATAATTTATTAAATAATATATTGTTTCAAAATTCTTCACATTTGCTTTCCATTTTTACATTGTTTTCAAACACCGTCCCTTGACTAACCCCTTCCCCTTACTTTCCCCTCTCCTTATTTATAGAACAATTTTATATTTTATATTTTAGTTACTATACAGACCTGAATGATGGAAGTTTAACTTCTGAAACATGTAGTCTATAATAAAACTCAAGTGGTAAAAAACATTTTTTTTCTTTAATCATTGTAAAAATTATAATGTTATTTTGAATATTATAATAAATCAATGTTTTTGTTCCGACTTGAACAGCTTTTCCTCTGAACGCAATATTCCTGAAATAAAATTAATTTGAAAATAACGTAAGGCTACATTTTCGTGTCTAAATAATATTAACGAGAGTGTTACACGCGAAGGGTATGTGAAATGCCTGTTTCATTCTGGCTATTAAAATTACAATATTTTAAGGCAAAATTATGGATAACACCGCGCGTATTAATTAACACAATTTATGACTGCCTGAAAATAATGATTTGATTTTAATTAGATTAATTAAAAGTGTACGGATTATGATTTTCAACCCTTTTGTACAGAAAGGGTAAAAATATTCACTAGGGGAGGTTATTTACAAACCCTTCTATATTGTCTTGTAGAGTAAAGGATAAAAAATGAATAAAAAATTATATTGTAGGATATTATTATTGACATCTCATCAAAGATGAAGAAGAATATGGAAGTCTAAACATTTACGGGGCTGACAACAGTCATAAGCTGGTTTAAGTGATCACTTTACACACGTGTAACATTCACCAATTCAACCCATTATTGACAACCACACCACTCAAATTCTTGGAAGTTCTATATATATGAACTAATTTCAAATCGTTCTTGAATCACTAGAATTTCACTAGAGACATCTATTGGTAAGATGAAAACTTATGACGGTCGTCAGCCCCGTAAATGCCTAGACTTTCATAATATTCTTCATCTTTGATGAGATGTCAAAGAATAATATGAATAGTTCACTCATTAATAATTTTTTTTTTTTTTTTTTTTTTTTTTTAATGGACTTGGGTTTAAAATTAATTCACTCAACACTTAATTGCTTTCAGTAATGCCTGAAATATTCCTACCTCTCTTATCCATTGATACCTTATTGGTCATTAGCACTCTTCTATCTTCCTATCTTTTTTCCTTCCAACGTCTTCTGGAATCCCTTTCTTTTAATGTCTTACCATTATCACGATGAATCGTATAACTTACAGTATTAATTAATTATGTACTATATTCATTTACTGAAATTATTATTTTCAAAGTAAAGTGTCTGGCTTTGTCAACTTCCAGAATTTTCTCCTTAAGCATTTGAAACTCGTAACAAGATAACATAACTCGCAACATTTCATTTATTCAAAATAATAAAACGTAATTTAAAACTTAACTTAACAATGCGTGAAAGCCTTAATACAAAAGTATAGGTGAATCACCAAAAGCTAAACAGGCAATAGACAATGAAGTCCTGGTACCAACCCTAATGTATGAAAGTAAAACGAGGATGAAAGTATGCTGAATGTAGTCATAATATGATGTCTCAGACGAATGTACGACGAAACGATGTAGGATAGATGTTCGTATTGTGATATTACGAAAGAACGCAGGGTTGAAATACTCCACGTACTGCAAACAAAGTTGTTTTATTTTATAAAGTTCAATCCTCGAACTTCACTTTATCATAGATTATACTTTGATCCATAACTATTTTTCTAGTCTTTTCCAAATATCTCAATAAAATAAATACCTAATAACTTTTAATGCCGTTCTGCAGACAGAACGATAAAAAGATAATTTAAAACGTACTTGAATGTGAATTTACAGGCTTTGAGATATTTGAGGGTATTCTGAAAGCTTAACGTTAAGCTTTTAACAGTAAATAATAAATAAATTAATAAATATATCAACATTTTAAGGGTGCCTAAATATTTTCAAATCTGGGTTTTAGGGGTTATTTTTTAATTATTTTTTTTGGCACACTCAAATTTAAAAATAATGGTCAAACTATAACCTGAATAAAATTGTAAATCATGTTGTCAGGCGTTATATAAAAATAATATGGGGTTCAGATCTAACATACATCTAAAGGGTTTCTGCTAGATAAAAAGCCTTTTCAATTCAACTTAGATGGCTTTTGAGAACTCGTTTCTACAGCGTCATGACATATAGGAATGCTTTATAACATAGGAATTCCAAAAAAAATATAGTATGGTTGTCATCAAGGGTAGAATGGCGAATGTTGCACGTGTGCAAAGTAATCACTTTACCAGCTTAGACGAGTCATAAGCTCTGTTAATTACTAAATATACATATTATTCTATATCTTTATTGAAATTTCAAAATGAATGTATTTGTAAACGTTTCAAATTAAATAAACTATAATTCTTAAAAAATTATATAAACTGTCCGCCTCCGTAGTGTAATGGTCAGCACGCTTGGCTACCGTTCTGGAGGCCCCGGGTTCGATTCACAGGGGGGGTCAAATGAATATAAGTGATTTTTTCACTCTAATATTTATTCAATATTACCCTGGACTGGTACCTGAAGCGGAGGGCTGATCACCTTTCCTTTGTGTGTTAACGATCAAGATAACACTGTGTTTGTATAATGCAGTACTTTTTGCACCATTGGGGTGCAGATAAGGGTTTGAATTGAATATAAACTGAAATTACAAGTTTTCTATTTTCACCTGTTGTTATCAGTTTTATATTTTCACCTCTTGATGAAAACACTTGTAGTTTGTGAAACTAGTCATGTTTACATTCATGAACTCAATTAATGGTCCTTTATATGTGTTTTTTTATGTATTTATTATCTCATTGAGCACCACAAATGTTAGAAATGAGTTAAGAATTTGCATATTCCTAACCTTTAGTCAAAAACAGTTTGATATCTTCTGGCACCTTCAATTAAGTGGCACTTTAATTTTTAATATGGGCAAAAGGTTCAATTATAATTTTAATATAAACGCACCGGTTTCAGAATGACCCCTAGAGGGTAGTTTAAGGCTTTTATTTCGATACATTCATGTATGGTATATTTAGTTACCAGGTAATCGTACATTGGTTCGCTGGTCGTAAAAATTTAATCAGAAGTAAGATACGTCGATAACGCCATTTCATAACAAAATTGTTGTCAAATTGATTGTAATTTAGGTAAAAAAAAGTGAAAATTGGATAGATTCAGGGATACGTCTACTTTACAGAATATTTAAAAACTATGTTTTTAAATAAATATATTAATTCCCAGCATTTTGAGTGTGTTCAAAGACTTGTAGTGAAACTATTTTTCTTTTTACAATTGAAAAAATATACGCATGTAACTTTGTTTTAAAATCATTATAAAGTAAAGTTAAATTAAAACAAAGTTACATTTTAATTATAAAATGGAAAATCACAAAGTTAGTGCTTCAAATATAAATAACACTTTTGCTTTACTTAGGAGTTATTTTTACATTTTTAAATTTCAATACAGACGATGACAAATATGAAAATCTGGTTAATAACTGAGCTGTCTTACGTTGCTTAATATTCACCATTCTATCCATGATTGACAACCACAATGCTCAAAATTTCAGAAATGCTAGATATACTGATCAATCTCATGACACAGTTCATATAAAGCCGTCAATGTTGAAATAAGATAAGATTTAGCAGAGACCATTATATAAGAAAAAAAATGGCTGGCGTGGTTGTCAATCATGGGTTTTTGGTGATTTTTTTTCTCTCTCTTTCACTTTTTATCACCCTGCTTATAAATGCAAGGTCATGCTACGTGTAAGGGATTCTTACACTTTTACTATAGTGCTTTCCAGCATGCATTATGTGGGAGAAAAAAAAGAGTTTATCCTCCATCATTGGTGAATGTTACACCTATGTGAAGTCATCACTTAAACAGTAAATTATAAACACTGTAAAAATCAAGAAATCCATATTCTCCTTAATCTACGTTAAGACGTCAAAAAGTTTAAATTAAATATATCTTAAATTTTTAAAGTATTTTTTGCAATGTTATGGAATGACACCGGCTAGTTAACAGTTCAGTGAACGAGATGTCTATAAAAATTGATGACGTAGATATATATACGAGTATTACGTAAGTATAGATTTATGTGGGAATCGCTTACTTTAAGTGGGAAGGGAATAATGTGGGTACTGGCGAAGTCATTACAGGGAATCGTAGTAAATACATAAAGTACACATTTATTAACACTAAATTCCCTCGGGAACCTCTCACAGGACCCGGGAGGGTAGGAACTGTTCCTGGTTAACCTGTAGTTATAAATCTAAATGCTTCAAGACCAGTAAATAGAATATACGAAATAAAAGAAATATACATTCAATTTCAATTATTTTGTAAAAATAAACTGGTTTTCGCTACAAATTCATTTGTTTTTATTATAGAAATAACAGTAAAAATTCTCATCAATTAAAAAAAAATCAAGGCTCAGTATTGTATATATTTAACTGTTGAGAATAAATGTACGTTAACCATACCAGTAGAGACCAGTACGAGAAAATATATGTACATTCAACCTCAGTTATTTTGAAAAAATTAACTGGTTTTCGTTACAAATTCATTTGTTTTTAGTACAGAAAAAACAATAATTATTATCATTTATTAAAAAAATTCAAGGTTCAGTATTGTATATATTTATATATAGAGAATAAATGTACATTAACCATACCAGTAAAGACCATTACGAGAATTTTCTCGTAATGGTACATGTAATGGTAATGTGTACATTCAATCTCAGTTATTTTGAAAAAATAAACTGATTTTCGTTTCAAGTTCATTAGTTTTTAGTATGGAAATAACAGTCAAAATCCCCATGAATTTTATATAATTTTAGGTCTCATATTGTATGTAATCCACTGTATGGAATAAATGTACATTATTCATTATTCTAGCATAGCCCAGTATAAAAAAAATATATATACATCTTTGGGGGTTTAAAGCATGATTTTAGATTTTTTCAATTTGAACGAATTTAAGTTTAACTATACATATAATTACATACATGTGTCGCTTACTTTCAAAATCCACCAGATCCAATTTTATAAGATATTAAAATAAATACTCTTACGGAATGCCAATTGTGGGTTTTATTGTTTAAAATATTTTTATACTTGAAAACCTTGCTAAACAATACAGCGTTGTATTTCAAATTCCGCTATATTCATGGAACTTGGCTTCTGACCCATATCGGCCAATCAGAGAGCGGGGATGGGTCAATAATAAAGATGACGTCACTATAGGTTTGTGTATCGTGTTTTTTCAAATACTGAAAATTTTCTTAAAAAAATGGGAAAATTCTCTATTTCATAATATTTTATCTAAAGGTAGACAAATCTTTGAAACATGAATGTTACCTAGAAAATTTTGCATTATGTATAAAATCGACTTGGATCTCGTGGATTTTGAAGGTAAGCGGCGCATATGTAAGTTATGGCAAAGGTTTTTAAATAAAGCGTATTGTTTAATGTTATTTTATTTCTGAAATGCATTTTTTGTATAAAAATCAAATAATATATTAGTGAATCTGGAACCGTTACTTGACAAACTACACAATGGTTATTTTAATTTTTTAAATGCAATAATTATAAAGTAAAATGAATAACCAAAAAATGTCAGTGAAAAAATTAAATCTTTTTGATATTATTATATTAAACATGTATATAAAATACAACTCGACCCAGATTTGTGAACAATGATAGGAAACGCTCAAAATATTTGGGGAAAACTGATAATATTAGCGTAAAAAAATCAATTTCACGCTTCAGGTGTTGTTTAATTAAGTAAAACGATAAAAAAAACAACCCTTTGGGGCTCTAGGGGATGAAAAAAATACATTTTCAAGCTTCCTGATCACCCCCTTGTTGAAGTAGAAAATAATTTTTCGCTTTTCTATTTCCGAACCATCCACCGTAATCGTATTTAAATAATTAAACGCCACTTTTATCCAATTTTTAAACTTGAAGAGAAAAGCTTTTTTAAAATTCCTGGGAAAGTTTCATACGAATTAAAAATTCAAACCCTCGTCGCCTGTCATATACAAACTCGGTTTAATAAAATGAACGACGTAATAAGATTTATTATTGAAATATAACATATATAACAATATGGGGATTTACAGGAATCATTGGCACTTTACATGACCTTGTAATACACCTGTAATATTCAATATTTTAACCAAAATTGACAACCACTTTATTAAAATTTTGGAACCTGCATTTATCCTTCAATTGAAATCTTTTCTAATATTAATTCTAATTCCCCCTGGGAATCGAACCCGGGACCTCTAGCACGGTAGCTAAACACGCTAACCATTAAACACCACGGAGGTAGATTCATTTATATTACACTATGAGTGTAATAATTAACTGAGTGTAATAACCTACAACGCAACACGGAATTCAATCACCGGCCGACCGCCGTAGAAGTAACACGTCTTTACACGACCGATTTTTTAAAGAATGAATGTTAGATATATTTTCTTTACGATATATACGTATACAAAAAAATTTAACCCTTAACCTTTCAATAACTTTTTTTCGTAACCATATAATTATTTCAAAGAAAAATTTATTTTTTTCAATGCGAAAACAATGTTTTCAGAAAAAAATCAATTGCGTAAAATGTTACCTGGATTTAGAGAAAATTAAGTTACGACTTAACAAATACTAGGCCTGAAAAGAGATTACCGTGAAGTTAAGGGTTGCAACATTCTGCTATACTATTCGCACAATATAATTGTTTGAGTCAAACTTAAATTCATTCTAGTTTATTATGGGAACTCGCTGGACGGATGGTCACCACATCTCAAGGTTGATAAGGGGTCGAACTTGCCAAAAACCCGAGGGGCTCAACGAATCAATGAGTCAACGTATCAATTATTAATTGTGCAATTAGTTCCTGACAAAGGTCTTATCAATCATTCTGCAATAATACTACGATTCTAGATTTATTATTTATTCATGAATTAATGTTCGAGTAATATTCATACATTTAATAGTCCAGGCGACAAAAGCGTATTGTACTTCAAACTTTGAGTATAAGTAACTAAAAGTTTAGACCAGTAAAAGTGGTCAGATAACACTGGCCAACAATTTACAACTTTTATTATATGTATTTTATTTATTGTTTTGGCATTAACTTTGTGGTAAGACATGTTACAATGATTAAAGAAAACACTTGTTTTTTACCACTTGAGTTTTATTATAGACTACATGTTTCAGAAGTTAAACTTCCATCATTCAGGTCTGTATAATAACATTATATTATGAGTTACTTCTGAATCATGTGGTCTATAATAAAACTCAAGTGGTAAAAAACAAGTGTTTTCTTTAATCATTGTTTTATTATGTGTTTTGTAACTGGCATAAAAATATCTAATCTTTATGCACTTTACATAGCTGAATTCATAAACGAAAGCGAAAAATGTAGCACGTCAGATTTTTTAGTTATGGATATTTTTAGTTCTGATACTGACTTAAGTTTATCCTATTATTTATGTATAAATATATGTTAACATATAATGCTTTCGTATTCAATATTAATAAGTAAATATATTTCCACTGTTACTCCATAATTATTTTTACTTTTTTTAATCCCTTTCTCCTTAGACTAAAGCATGTCTAGATACCAACCACTATTACGGTTTCAACGTATGTGGTCCATACAAACAATAATATGAGTGTAACAGCAAAACTTGACGTGATACAAGCTTGTCACCATATAGACTTTGAATAAAAACGATTAACTTAGTCCAAATCAGTTATCAAATTTTCAGTTACAAAATCATTGTGGGCCAGTGTTATTAGCTTTAAATTTATTAACTCATTTATTTTATTTATTTAAACTTCATATACAGAAAATAAATAAATACCTTGGCGGGCTTATTGCTAAAAAGCGATATGTTCCGACCAACCAAAAACAGACAAGTTATATTGGTCAAAACGTTTGACACTTTATATAGCTGTTTGCAATCAGAGGGTAAATAGAACTTGAACATAAAAAAAAACATTAATTACATTTTGATGACAATAAGGAAGGCAAAGGAAAATAGTGCTTAGGGAAGGAGGTAGAGGGAAAAACTAAGGGATGAGGTTTGATGGTTTGTTAGGATTCTAATGATAGTAATGTGTAGTATATGTGTTAAAAATTTGTGTATTATGGTTGTTAATCGTGGGTGTGATGGTGAAATTACCACATGCGTAAATTGATAAACCTGGCTATGAAAGCTCGAACGCTTTGTAAATGCCCAGACCTCCACATTCTTCTTCATCTATGTTGAGATGACAAAATGTAACCAGGCAGAATGTCTATGGTATTATTGTTATCATAAAAATAATATAAATTAGTATTTATAAGGCTTTATATTTACTTCATTATGGATTTGGCGTTTAATTTGTAGAACTCCATTTTAATTTATATATTGAATGTTAAATAAAACCCTGATTTTTTTATCATTTACATTCGTTTGAAATGCTATAACTAGGCGAAATTTTTTAATTTTTTTAATATGTTTTTTAACAATAAAATGCAAGTAAATAGACTAAAAAAATCAAAAAAGCCTCTTGAGATCTACCCAAGCTCCTTTGCCTAACCGTCAAAATATTTTCAATTTTGCTAAGTAGATAGTGTTTTAGTATTAAACAGTCTTGATAAGGAAGTGATTAGCTTTGAAACCGGTAGACATTATAATTAAGTTATGAATTATAATATTATATTTAAGGTGATTTTAAAACAAAGTTACATTTTAGTTATTTAATTATCAAAAAATCAGTGTTTGATTTAACATTAAGTTTATATATTTGACGCTTAAAATGTCTTTGTTTTGTAAATATGTTACTATTTTTATTCTCAAATGTAAATTTAAGTCTCTGTTAAAAAAACCTTAATAAACTCGAAACAGTATATAAAAGAACGTATCAATTGATGCATAAATAAAACTTGGAAATTTTAGTACTTTTTGTTGCGTAATTCCTTTCCCCCTCACCTTGTCCTTTCAAACTATTTTCAATACAGAAAAAATCCAAAACGGTAAGTGTTTTTGACATTAGCGTAGATTATGTACATAAGTTAAGGACCGTTAAGCTTTTTGGTTCACAACGGGACTGTGTCATTAACAGCAGAACGAAACCGTCCTTTGTGCTTTCCAAGTATGAAAGGTTGAGAACAAAACAATAGCTTTTCAAAGCTCGCCTTTTTGGTACTAGCGCTTTTGTCGATCAATATAGCAACTCTACAACTTTTTATATAGGTTTAGGGGTAGATCCTCAAACTTTTTAGGTGATGGTAATCTTTTGAAACATTTTATGTTTTACGAAGCCTTTTATGTCCATTATTTTAAAAATCTTACAAATAATTGTTAATTACGCATTAATGACAACTAAAACAGTATAAAATAACACAATATTGTTTTATTCTATTTTGTATTTTAAAAGCATTGTTACTTATGAGATATCATTATATAACTCTCTGCTTATCATTCGTCGTTCTTTTTGTTTAGTACCAATTAAAAACTCTACGACTAACGGTATCTAAACGACACGCTCACTCCTTTTAAGAACGTCATAAATCAAAAAACCTGATTTTTCAGGAGAACGTTGTTAAAGTTTAAAATTATAACACAAAAGTATTAAAATAAATATCGAGCCTTTCATTGAATTTTTTACTGTGCAACAGATCTTTTTAGGTAAAACCTGAAGATTTTTTCTCCATTTAAAAAATATTTAAAAAAATAATTATACTTAGAAATTTACACTTTTCTTCAAAATGCAAAAACAACATTTTCTGCCCCATAGCGGGTAAATATTAAGGGAAAAACATGCCTCTTTTGCTGGGATATAGTATATTTTCTGGGCATTTCGAAAACATGCACAACTGAATATTGACGATTTTGATTCTTGAAAAGAGTTAGCGACTAGTCAACTATAGGCTATAGTTGGTTTTATAAGGGGATAGTTATTCCGATATCGGTAGTCGTGAAGTAGAGTTTTTAAGTAGTATTACGCAAAGTGAATGATGAATGATAACGATAGAATTATTGTATTATTCCACTTGATAAAATTTATAAAATAAATTAATATTATTATTTCCATGTTATGGAAGGTATGAAGGTATTTAATTTTTGACCAACTGTTCAATGTGGTTAAAAAAAAACGATATTTTATCTTTGTGCTTGCATATGCGAGCATATGCTAAGCATATGCCAAGAATCCCGTATTACCCAAGTATTTTGTATCGTGAATGAGAAAATAACTGCCAGTGCTTGTATAGTACATTATTATTTCATTAAACCATATCCACTCCCTAGGTGGAGCATATGGAGTCCACAAACTGTCTCCAGGCTTTTCTGTTGGCTGCCAGCTCCCTTGCACCCTCCCAAGTCAGATCCGCGTCCCGAAGTTCTGACGAGAACTGCCGACGAAATGTCAGCAGTGGTCGGGAACCTGATGCCTTGTAAAAGAGGCAAGCTTGATGGCGGCTCTCAGGAGACATGCGGAGTACATGGCCAAGCCAACTGAATCGCCTTTTCCTGACGACAGTTGTGACCAAGATTTGCTGCGTCCTACGCATTATCTCTTCATTCATCACAAAGTTAAACCACCGCATGTATAGTACAGTACATAGTAATGAATATCATTAATGATTATTCTAGCAGTTTTTGAACGTACCATTATTGTAGTTTTATGCTTTTTGTCTCGGCGGAGCCTTCCCAGAAAACATGCAGAGCCCTAGGACTACGAGAAACACACTTTGAGAACAGCTTAGAGTGACACATTTTACTTTCTCGATTTTTTAAAACTTTTTCTATGTACACTTGTAATAGGTTCAACTTACTGAATAGCTTTTGATTTATCGCCTAACAGTTTCAATAACCTTTACGAAACATAGTTTAAAAAAAACCCTTATCCGCACCCAATGGTGCATAGGGCACTGCGTTATATAAACGCAGTGTTATCTTGATCGTTTACACATGAAGGAAAGGTGATCAGCCTTCCGCTTCAGGTACCAGTCCAGGGTAATATTGAATAAATATTACAGTGAAAATATCACTTATATTTATTTTACCCCCCTTGGGAATCGAACCCGGGACCTCCAGAACGGTAGCCGAGCGTGCTGACCATTACACTACGGAGGCGGACGAAACTAAACGTCATATATCTCTGATATATTTGTAATAATTATCCATTAAGAAAAAGAAATAAATTCAGTAATTGTTTGAAAAGAATAGGATTAACTAAAAGTTATGGTCACAATATTTCAGGTGAGTCCAAATCGTTATTTACAAATCTGGGTTTCTGTACATTAAATTTTTACATCTCAACATAAATGAAGAAGAATATGAAAGTCTGGGTTATAGAGCTAACGATCTGTCATAGTCTGGTTAAAGAGAAGATATAGAGGTTTGTGAAAATCTTATGGATAAAATAACTGGCAAAATTATAAGCTCCATAAAAAATGGAAAACATGTTTTAAGGTGCCTCGTAATATGGGAAATAATTCGATAATAATCTCGCATATTTACTTAAAAAATGCAAAAAAAGGTAAATGCTTAAAACAAGTTTACTCAATGATTAAAGAAAACACTTGTTTTTTACCACTTGAGTTTTATTATAGACTGCATGTTTCAGAAGTTAAACTTCCATCATTCAGGTCTGTATAATAACATTAAATAATATAATAATAATATTATAATATCATTGTTATTATACAGACCTGAATGATGGAAGTTTAACTTCTGAAACATGTCTTCTTCTTCCATGTTCGCTCCCTAGGTGAAGCATATAGCCAACACGAGTCGTCTCCAAGTGACTCTGTCACGCGCCATCTCCTTGGCTTCCTCCCAGGTCAGTCCGGCGTCTCGAAATTCCGCTGAGTAAAGTCGGTGAATGGTCGTCAGCGGCCTTCCGAGGCGCCGGAATCCTCGGGGTTGGAAGAAGAGACATGAGGGGTTGATGTCCTCAGGTGGCATTCTAAGGACATGTCCCAACCATGTCCACCTTCTTCTCTCAGGACTTCCAGTATGAGGGGCTGTTGAGTTCTTCTCCTAACATCGTCATTCCTGACGAAGTCATACCACTTTATACCCAGTATTCGCCTCTGAAACATGTAGTCTATAATAAAACTCAAGTGGTAAAAAACAAGTATTTTCTTTAATCATTGTAACATGTCTTACCACAAAATTAATGCCGAAATAATAAATAAAGTTTACTCAAATCAACCATAGATACTGCCGCAAACTTACACATGAAGCGAATTGAAAATTAAATGATAAACATAAATATGAGTTCCAAAAACTTTAGTAGTTTAGTTTTCAAGCATGGGTAGAGTGATTTATATAACACGTGTATAAAGTAATTACATAAATGAGCCCACGATAAGCCATAAGCCCAGTAAATTACCCACACTTCGAAACTTTTCCTCATCAATGTTGAAATGGCAATAAGCTGGATTTTTTTTTCAATTCCATTCGCAATGTCTAATTATTATGAAATGCGAAACAAAAATATTTTGGCTTGTGTATATTTATAAGGGATAAAAACATAATTATTCATCCCCTAAATATTTAACATTAAGTCTATGTGCTTGAAAGTTGCATAATATTTTCGTTCCATTTCCTTCATAAATATTTATACTTCCACCCCGAAGATATTATTCTGAAAAAGGTGACTGAAATATTTTTCAGGAAAATAAATATTTTTAGATTCAGTCGAAAAATACACGCAGTATTTTTTCAGGAACATCTTTGAGGTGTATGTTTTCTTAAAACTTAAAACTCTTCGTCTTAATATTAAAAATTTTAACGAATGTTAAAATTTTATGATAATGAAATGATAGTAAATGATAATGATGCTGGCAGTGCACAGGGAATCCTGGTACCAACTCTAATGTATGGAAGTGAAACATGGAATTGGCAAAAGAAGGATGAAAGTAGACTGAATGCAGTCGAAATGCGATCTCTCAGAAGAATGTGCGACAAAACGATATATGATAGATTTGCGAATAGTGAAATAAGGAAGGAATGCAAAGCTGAGATAAGCATTATGGATAAAATTAAGAAAGGTGTGTTGAGATGGTTTGGACACGTAGAACGAATGAATGAGGAAAGAACGGTAAAACAAATTTATAAGGCGAATGTTAGCGGGAAAAGAAGCAGAGGAAGACCGAGAAAAACATGTCACGATCAGGTATGCCAAATACTTGAAAGTGGTCAGGTTAGGAGTCGTAACAATCGGCGGGTATGTATGAGGAGATGCATGAACGCGGAAGAGGCGAAGAATGTTTGCAAGGACAGAGTGGTGTGGCGCTTTATTCTCTCTGCCTACCCCTGCGGAGAAGCGGCGTGATGGTTAGTTAGTTAGTTAGTTAAGACCATAGAAATATAATCTTTGCAAATAAATATGTAAATATTTTGTTTATTTAAAGCATTGATAACTTTGTGGTATGGGTAGTAAAACACTCTCCTTATCATTCATTTTTTACTTTGTGTAATACTACGTTTATAAACACTTATTCGTGACTACCGGTTTCGGAAAATCATTCCATGGTCAGATCATTAAAATAATATTATTATTACGATTTGACATTTGTATAAAAAATGTCAAATTGTAATTATTTTATTTTAATGACCTGACGATGGAATTATTATCTGAAACCGGTAGTCACGAATAATGTTTATAAAAGTGGTTAACAAGACTGGATAATAAAGTTACAAAAATATTTTTTTAAATAACCAAAACTAATACATGGCAAAATATACAAACAATAAACTGGTACAATAAACAGACATAAGAAGCATATTTAAAAGAAATAAATTAGAAAAACATAAGGTAAGAAACATATTAAAAACAAACAAACGAGAAAATATAAGAAATGAGAAAATATAATTGGTGAGAAAATATAAAAAAAAACATAAAGTAAAAACAAAATAAGAAAATATGCCTAAATACTACACTATACTTATATATCTTTCCAAAAAGTATTTTTTCAAATCATTTATTTTGGATCCTCGAATAGGTTCTATTTTACGTATCTCGACATAGATGAAGAGCATAATCTTTAGCTTACACGTTACACGTGTGTAAAGTGATCACTTAAACCAGCCTATGATGGTTGTAAGCTCCGCAAACGCCCAGACTTCCATATTCTTCCTCATTTATGTTGAGGTGTCAAAAAATAAAACCCTCTTAGTCATTCTGTGGTTTTACATTTGCCTCATATCTCCCAATTCCCTCTTAGAACATTTCTTAACGTTTCAACTCAGTCAACAGACAATGGTAAAATAAATTAAAAGAAAATTAAACAATGAGAAACGATGTTTTGAATATAAAAATATTTAATTAAATTTGTGGCATGATATTATTTCACTTTTCGTTATTGAATTCGAGCGCGCTTTTATGAATACTCCTGTTTATGATTCATTTATCTTTTCTTCAGAATGTAACAAGGTACTCGCAAAAATTCAATTACTTATCAAACTTCCTCTAAAGCGAGGACGGAAGCTCCGAAATCTGTATAAAAATACATTCGTGATGTTGAGTGAGATAAAAATATTCACATCTCAATAATGATGAAGAAGAATTGACATTGAAGAACTGTTGTGAGATGTCGAAAATGTAAAATTTAACCAGATATTTATTTTATTGTGTAAAATTTATTTATTATTTATTTATTATGTAAAATTTAACCAGATATTTATTTTATTAAAATTAAACACTTGAATATACCACTTAAATAAAACAATACTGTGTTATTTTACACTGTTTTAAAACTAACTAACTAACAGAAAGAATAGAACGCCACACCACTCTGTCGCCTTCGCCTCTTCCACGTTCATGTTTTAGATGGCATTGATGCATAATTAACAACCATTGAGAATTATTAATAAATCCAGTAATTTTTTTTTAAAATTGGACTTACTAAAAGAAACGTTCACAGTCAGGTTAGGAGTCGTAACAATCGGCGGGTATGCATGAGGAGATGCATGAACGTGGAAGAGGCGAAGAATTTTTGCAAAGACAGAGTGGTGTGGCGTTCTATTCTCTCTGCCTACCCCTGCGGGGAAACGGCGTAATGGTTAGTAAGTTAGTTCTTTTAATATACCACTTTAATGAGTTTTATTTTTATTCACGACTAGTTTAAAAAACGACAGATAATTTAATCTTCTGGTACAAATTATAACTCATTTAATTAAACTCGTGTTTTAATTTGCACCAGAAGATGAAAACATCTGTCGTTTTCAAAACTAGTCGTAAATAAAAATAAAACTCATTAATGTGGTATATTCATGTGGTTAGTTTTAATTAAATAATCATGTCATTCCACAAAGTTAATGCCGAATCAATAAATAATATAACCAGATATTAAGTTAAATGCTCGTATTATAATATCTTTATAAAATAAATTAACATTGTTTTCACCACTTTTTTATTAATACAATTCAATCTACCGGTTTCATTTAATATTTCCTATTTTTTTTTAGGATTTTTATAGAGTGTGTGGAAGTTTTTGGTGAGAGTTTAACATTTTAATGTTTTTAATGTTTTTGATGTAAAATAAACCCTGATGATGACAAGATATAGTTGAAACCGGTAGGCTGAGTTATATTAATAAAAAAAGTGGTGAAAACAAAGTTTATTAATTTATAAAGATATTATAAAATGTGCCCCAAAGTATCTGAGGAAAACATTTAAAAAATGCTGGTATTATAAATAATTATAAACTCCATATCGAGAAACCCAGATTTGTGAACAAGGCATTGAACGCACCCAAAGGGCGCTTGTCCACTATCCGGAATCCCGTGTAATTCCGTGTAATTTTACCGTCCGGCACGTCGATTGGCTTGGATTGGCTTATGCTTTTGTTCATCTTTCTTCGGATAGGACCTCTTGATCGGTGCGTGAACACGTTGCGGGTAAATTCGATCACGCTAAACTGTCGTAGTCGTTTTCATTTTTCAAAACCCAACTACCGGATGGTGAAATCCCGTAGTTGAAATCCACTAGGACAATCGCCCATATTGTTCTTAATATGAATTCTGCCATTTTGGCTTGATTTCAATTGCAACCTTCCATCTTCAAAAAGGTATTTTCCATAAACAAATAGTTATTTCGGATACATACAATGCCTGGCGGTTTGGCAAGATGGTGCTACAAGCCTTCTCGTACATTAATAATGTTTATGCTTCAGACACACTGCATCTGACGTCATTTATATGCGGTTAATGTCCAGGAGAATACTTAAGTAACCTTAATTTATACCGTTCCGTAGATTCTAAAACTTCATACCCAAGTCTTAATACTGGCCAGTAAAAATAATAACAATACATATTTCTTACTTATCATTATTGTTTGTAATATGGGTATGTTGGTGACACGAATCGATTCGCACACATTAAAAAAAAAGTGAAAAACTTAAAATAAATATTTACTCTCAATTATGTCACTGTATTTTTTGGTACGTTTGTCTCAAATGCAAAACCGTAAAGGTTTTTTGGTATTGTCTCTATGAAAAAAGGGATATCGTTTTTTGATACTAAATGTCACACATATCGCTCACTCCTTTCAACAACGTCTTATATAAAAAAGCTCGAATTTACAGGGGATCGTTTTTAAAGTTTAAAAATATTATGAAATGTATTAAAAATATATTTATGGCCATTTATTGTGTTCTTTCTGTGCAACAGATCTTTTTAGGTAAATCCTGAAGGTTTTTTCCCCATTTGAAAAATATTAAGTATAATTAAAAAAATAATTAAAAAGTACCTTTTCTTCAAAATGCAAAAATAACACTTTTTGCCTAGTAGCGGGTAAATATATAGTTAAAAATATGCCGCTTTTGCTGGAATTTTGTACATTTTCTGGGCATTCCAAAAACATGCGTATCTCAAAATTGTCAATTATTTTATATGTGGCGTTATTGAAAGGAGTGAGCGAAGTGTGTTTTGTATGTGGTAATATAAAGTTTATAAAATTAAAAGAGGTGTATACACATGTTTATATATATATATATATGTTTATATATATATATATATATATATATATATATATATATATATATATATATATATATATATATATATATATATATATATATATATATATATATATATATATATATATATATATATATATATATATATATATATATATATATACATATATACATATATATATATATATATATATATATATATATATATATATATATATATATATATATATATATATATATATATATATATATATATATATATATATATATATATATATATATATATATATATATATATATATATATATATATATATATATATATATATATATTTATATAAATAAATATATATATACATATATATATATATATATATATATATATATATATATATATATATATATATATATATATATATATATATATATATATATATATATATATATATATTTTGTCGTTTTATAAAATTGATCAAAGTTCCATTATTTTGGGATACCATACACCATAAATATGTTCAATTAAATTTCACAAAGGTTGTTCAACAATATATTATAATTTTTATTGATATTTACTTAGATGATGTAAAAAATCGAAATAACGTGAATTTCGCATTTGAAAATATATTTTTCCTAAGGGGTTTTTGTAATCGAAGGTAGTGTAGGTATTTGGGGACAGATTTATGTAGCCCCAATTCACCCATGACCTCTCGGTTCTCTAAAAATGTGGGGAATGTTTGAAAGGGGTTGGTTTTTACTGAAATATTCATGTCGACCGCTAAAATTTTAGTCCAAATAGTTTTTTTAAAAGGTTTTTCAGGCACTGTAATGATTGCATACGTGACTCGACGAAAAAAATAAAAACAGCCATTTTGTAAGGAAAATTCACATTTTATTTTATTCATTGATAAACATATTTTTTCTCCGTCTTATTCCTCATTACCGAGGGTTGTGACCCTTGTGGAAGCAATGACTCTTCTCCAGTTATCCCTTGACTGCGCTGCACGTAGCGCTCCAACCACCAAGGTGCCTGCTGCTACCTTAACTTGATCGGTCCATGGTTTGAGGATCTTCCTCTTCTCTTTATCCCTCCAGGATACCGATCACAACCAGTCATTCCAGGCTATCCTCATTGCTACGCGCATGTCCAAAGAACTGAAGAATCCGTCGCTTACAGACACTAGGCAAAGTAGTAAAAGAGTAAAAAATATATAGCATCACTGTTTCTCCCAAATTAGATTATGCAAAAGTTTTACAGTATGGTCCTTACAATATATTGCCCAAACCCAAATTAACCAGCTGCCTGACATTTATAATAATTTAATCCAGTCAGGAATCCAAAATGAATGAACTAAAAAAATACTTTATGGAAAAGATATTTGCGTCGGTGATTAGTTATATTTTCTCTTTTTTCCTTTAAACATGCTTCTTACCTTATGTTTTTGATATAGCTTTTTACTATACCATTATTGCTTTATATTTTCCATTTTCCCCTGTGTTTTCTTGTTTGTTACTTTCTTATCTGCCTTTCAGTATTTTTAGCCGTAATCCCACGTCCTAAAATAAGTCATGGAAATTACTCATCAGGAATATTGTGTATGTGAATTATATTTGTCTTCTTTTTCTTCTTGGTATAGGTCTTGTGGCCTGTTTTTAAGAGGGATTAGGCTCTTGTATGTCGATTCCCAGCTGTAGATCCATCTATTTGGTGGTCTGCCCGAGAGTCGTCTACCATGGGGTTGGCCGTACAGAGCGATGTGAGGAACTCATGGATGATTCCATTTATCTCACATGCGCATACCATTGTCTCCTTCTTTGACATCTTCGATCTCGCATATTTCCCTGATCCTGACGTTTTTTTTTATTATCTCTTAATTATGTTTTTTAATTTTCTTAATTATTTTTGTAATATGTTTAAAAAAATAAATAAATACATAAATTTATTAAAAACTTCGTAGAATAACATGACAATTTAAATGTAAAAAATTAAGTTCTTGAACAAGATCTTGTTCCTGCAGGTTGAGAAGATAATTCTCATTACTTCTGACCATGAAAAGAAGAATAAGAGTTCATTATAATATTGATTTCCGCATTCTAACTTTTTGGCTGTAAATTTAAGAGACTGCGAGTTTCAATTTAATTTAATCGTGATTTAAAATACGGGAAACGAGTTCCTCCACTTCAATACATTTCCTTGTCCGCTGAATCCGATTATTTAAATTAGACTTTTTAAACATCTCACGGTGAAGTAATGTAAATTTGTATTATTTGTTGATTTGGCATTAAGTTTGTGGAGTAACCTGATGATTTTAATTTAAATTTAAAACTTTTGTGTAAAAACACTTTTGAGTTAATAAAGGAACTATAGATGTTCTCATCAAAAGGTGAAAATACAAACACAATTCCATAGATAACTCAAAAAAGTTCATTTAGCGAATAAAGTCGGATTTGCTGATTTTAGTGCTGCGTTTTTTGTTACTTCTTAAATTTTTGAAATATTCATCAACGACTTTTAAAGAAAAGACATAATAAAAATAAAAAATTAAAAGTTTTTTCATTATTCAAATATATTTCATGCATTATTTATGGCACATTCACCTAAGAGATTGCTTTATGACTGAATTCAGTAAACATTCATCATTTTTTTCCAATTCTACGCTTCACTTCTATAAATAATACTTCTTTAAATAGAAATATTAACAGGAATGTAAAATAATTATTTATTTAATTATTTTTTTAACTACTTTTAACTACTCTGTTTTAATTGCACATAGTCCAACATATTTAAATAAACGCAAACAGAAGTAACGCTTCGTAGGCCCTTGAAAAATGCCTTTGGTCTAGAAATATTCTAGCGCGGTTTAATAAATAAAATAAAAGCCTTAATGAAAAGGTTTAAGTGGGAAGGTGAATTCTCAAAGTGAACTTAATTAAAAACAGCTCGGTTGATTGCCTGCTATCTAGAGTAATGATAACATAACACGTTCTTTTTATAATTGGACCGTGTTATGCAGGGACTATTCAACCCACTACTTGGCAAGCTGAGTGAATTTATTTCAATAATTGATTCGGCAGTCACTTTGTGGTAAAATCTATCCATTTTTCATTGAAGTTTTACATAGTAAGTACTACTTTTTTCTTAAAATCTATTGTGACACGTGTTTCGATGCATTCCGCATCATTTTCAAATACCGTATGTGAAGCTGATTTTTTTAAGGTTGCGTCCTAAGGACGTTAAAGGTTGATAAAGGGAGGGGGTAGGAGCTGTTTCTTATTTTTTACAATATATTTTAAGAAATAGTAGTATTCGCGAATTAAAACTTAAATTAAAAATGAGAAAACTTCATTTGAAATTTTAAGAATGAAAAAAGGCCTTTTCTATCTTACTCCTCATTACTGAGGGTTGTGACCCTTGTGGAAGCATTTACTCCTCACCAGTTATCTCTTGACTGCGCTGAACGTAAAACTCCAACCACCGAGGTGCCTGCTGCTGTCTTAACTTGACTGGTCTAATGTGTGGGGATCTTCCTCTCCCTCTCTTCCCTTCCAAGTTACCTATCTCAACCAGTCGTTCCAGGCTATCCTCCAGAAGAAGAATCCATCATTTACATACACCGGGCAAGAAGTAAAAGAGTAAAAAATATATAATATCACTATTGCAAATGGTAGAAGATGGGTTTGTTTTAATATTACTATGAAGAAGCATTGTTTACTGTGTGTCATATTCAAAATTGTGATTATTTTGTTGATAAGTTCATAGTTCGGAATTTCATGGGATCGATTGTTTAAACAAAATTGAAAATATTACACAATTAACACATTTAATCGACTTGGATGGTTTTAACCATTTTTTTCTCCCTCTAGTTCAAGGTCAAACACAGTTTTATGTATGTAATTTTAATGTGAAAAATGCCAAAAGCTGTCAACCCACGTAGATATTTCAAACTATTTTTTTTCTCTTGATTTATTGGTTGTCAGTAAGAAAAAAGTTCTCCGAAACATATTGTATTGATCTTTTGGGGTGGCTGCCTAGATTGAATTTAAATTTTGCCAGTAATGAAGTACCATTGATCAAAAAGTCAAATTTTACAAATACTGGGTTGGATGGTTTTTGCACAACATAGTCCAACTCACGGTTTCAGAAATACAAACATTAGCGGAATTAAAAATACCGTCTCTCAAACCAAGTTATACTGTCAATTATAACTTTGTTTTTCAAAGTTTTGTAACAAATATAAAACAAAATATTACCGCACATTTTCCGGAAATTTCAGCTTTTTTTTCAATTGAAAAAACACAAATTGTAATTTAAAAAAAAAAACAGATACTGAGATAGATGTTTTTAGTGTGTCTTAATCTATATTCATGAATTTAACGAACTGACTTATCATCACACCGCTCCTCTGCGGGGGTAGGCAGAGCGAATTGAATGCTACACCAAACTGTCTGAGCAACAATCTTTGCCTCCACATTTATGAATACCTTTATACACGTCCGCCTCCATAGTGCAATGGTCAGCACGCTCGACTATCATTCTGGAGGTCCCGGGTTTAATTCCCAGGGGGGGGGTCAAATAAATATAAGTGATTTTTTCACTCTAATATTTATTCCATATCACCCTGGACTGGTATCTGAAGCGGAGGCCTGATCGCCTTTCCTTCATGTGTTAACGATCAAGATAACACTGCGTTTATATGCAGTGCCCTATGCACCATTGGGGCGCGGATAAGGGTTTGAAGAAGAAGAAGATATACACATATACATACACGCCGATAATTCTGACTCTTGGAGCTTTCCTAGATCTTTCTATCTATGACAGGACATAAGCCCTGTCACTACTTAGACTTATTTTTCTTCATCTATGTTGAAATGTCAAAATGTAAAAATAGCTCAGGTAGAGAAACTTAGATCGGTGAACAAGGATTTGGACACGCTTAAAAATGGTGTGTATAAAAATATCACTTAAATCAGCCAATGTCAGCTTTGTAAATGTTCAATATTCCTTAATCTTCTTATCTATGATGATTTTATATTAAATTCTTTATATTAAATTGGTATGTATAACATCATAAACTATATTTAAAAACGTATAAAGCCTACGATTCTATGTCATTGTGGGTGTGATCCAGAATTGTCGGGTTGTGGTGCCGTGGTTAGTGTCTCGGACTCTTAAGTCAGAGTTTCTCGGTTCGAATCCACTCTAACACAATTTGATACCTATTTCTAATTATTAGCCGCTTAGGCTCAAAGAAATAGTATGAAATTTGTGTAAATAATAAAATAATCAGTAGACGTCTAGATAGCACGATTTTGACTTCCGAAATAACGTATAATGTACCTGGCTACCGTACCCGTCACACGTCACAATCGTTATTCAAAGTACCTGTCCCTCGAACTAATTATACGCGGAGTTCACGTATGTTTCCAATGGCTAGTGAGTACAACTCATGTTTTAGCCAAGTTGACATTTTCTTTTGCGGAGAATCTGTGTTGAAAAGTCGAATAGTGAGCACATTGTCTTCTCAAGATCTTTAAAAACTATGCTTCTCTGCAATGTATGTATATATATGTCCCTACTAGAATCAACATCACACACACACACACACACACACACACACATTCATTCATTTGCTAGATCTACACTAAATATTGATCAATGTTTATCTTTTAATTGTTTTGTTTTACATATTTTGTTGTTAAATAAAATACAGATTATTATAAAAAATAAAAACACAAATATTTCTCTTTTTTATATAAAAAAAGGAACAAACAAAAAAATGAGTGAATATATATTTATATTTTTCTGGCTGGATACCGTCATAGTGTATTATTATCCTTTCCATTATTTGTTCAGATGTCGTGTTTGCGTTTTTTCATTACCTTTCCTGAAATCTACTGCTCCGTGAAGTTCAGCGCGTTTTCAGACTATTCAAATTATCCTCCCTTAAATGACAAAAGGCGACCCTTTCTTCCCACCCTACCTGACAGCGACACCCTGTTTTGCATACATAGGGCTTATAGATACAGTCATGGAAGTGTCCAACTCGGATCGAGAGTGGGGTTGAAGCAAAAAACCACCCTGCGGTTTTCAGCCCCTATGTCATATATAATAATATAAACGATGAATCCCTTAAATAAAGAAAGTTCATTGAATATGTATAAATATATGTATGTATATATATATATATATATATATTATATATATATATATATATATATATATATATATATATATATATATATATATATATATATATATATATATATATATATATATATATATATATATATATATATATATATATATATATATAAATAAATATATATATATATATATATATATATATATATATATATATATATATATATATATATAAATATATATGTTTTAATAAAATATACAGGTATTCATTGTTTATGAGATAAATGTGTGGAAATATATTTTGTCAAACATTATTAGTATTTATTGAATAAACTGGTGAAAATAGATTTGATTATAATTTTAATTTTTTTAATGTGTCACTTGTATTTCTTCAATGAAATTTTCAACACATGAACACAATTCAAATAATGTATTTTTTTAACACAAATTTTATTAATACAATTGAATTAATGGAGCGCAAAGACGATTGAAGGAAACAGTAAAATACGTTTATGAGGCGAATATGGTAAGGTATCCAAATAACCAGTGGGTGTGTATGTGGAAATGCATGAATGTGATAGAGGCGAAGAATGCTTGTAAAAACAGAGCGGTGTGGCGTTCTATTCTTTCTGCCTACCCCTGCGTAGAAACAGCGTGGTAGTTAGTTTTTAGCTTACATATAAACACGCGCGTATTTAAATGCAACGTTGCGACAAAATATCATAGCAATCGGTGCATAACGTGTAGATGGATTGAAGATTTTTATAAAACTAACATTTACACTTTTTTACTTTTATTTATTGTTTCGGCATTTACTTTGTGGTAAGACATGTTAAAATGATTAAGGAAACACATGTTTTTATACCACTTTAGTTTATTAATGACTAGCAGTTTCGAAAGCTAAACTTCAATCATCAGGTCTGAATAATAATTAAAATATTAAATAAAAATTCCTCTATATTGTCCGCCTCCGTAGTGTAATGGTTAGCACGCTTGGCTACCGTTCTGAAGGTCCCGGGTTTGATTCCCAAGGGGAGTAAAAATAAATATAAGTGATTTTTTTTACTGTAATATTTATTCAATATTACCATGGACTGGTACCTGAAGCGGAGGGCTGATCACCTTTCCTTGATATCATGATAACACTGCGTTTATAAGACACAGTGCCCTATGCACCATTGGGGTGCGGATAAGGGTTTATTATTATTATTATTATAATTTCTTTTTTTACGTCACTTGTATATTCAATGAAATTTCTTTCTTCTTCAATTTTGTCCTTGAATTACTAGAACTTCACTAGAGAAATATATTAGTGAGATGAAAAGAAGCTTTTTTTAGCAGAAACTCTTTTATTAGTATGTGAGGTCCGAATCCTGGATTATAATCACACATATGTGAAACGCCAGAAAATATCATTTTTATTATTGGTATTAAGTATTTGGACACTCAAAATGTTGCATATTTTCTTGTTTATATTTTACATAAATAATAAATATGGATTTTATTAAAATATCCACTGAAATGATATGTACCTGTTTAGGGTAGTTTGAGGTTTATACCAGTCATCCCTTGCGGAGGCACTGTTTATAGGGTTGCCGGGTTTTTACAGCCTGAGCCGACAGCGTTGGTAGCGCAGTAAATTCCTTCAAGTCAGCTGAGGAACAATAATAAAAACATCGGGATTGTTTAATACGTGGAAAATATAGCTTTATATTACCAGCAAAAATGTTTCCGGAATGCCTTGGTATTACAGTAGTTTCACGCGAATTGAGTTTACAAGGCCGCTTTGGTGAAAGTTCAAGAAATATACTAACGTTGATTTGCAAACTGAAAATATGTTATATCATAATATATGAGGATTTTATTTATTGTTTTGGCATTAACTTTGTGGTAAGACATGTTACAATGATTAAAGAAAACACTTGTTTCATACCACTTGATTTTTATTAAAGACTACATGTTTCAGAAGTTTAACTTCCATCATTCAGGTCTGTATAGTAACTAAATTATAAAATACAAAATCGTTCTATAAATAAGGAGAGGGGAAAGTTAAGGGAAGGGGGTTAGTCAAGGGGCGGAGTTTGAAAACAAAGGAAAAATGGAAAGCAAAGGTGAAGAATTTTGAAACAATATATTATTTAATATATTATTATTAGAATTTAGGTATTTTTGGATTTCTAAATTTTAAAGATAATTCATAATTTGGCCTTTATATGGAACAAAGTGTAATAATTTTAATTTATGGGAGTGAAATGAGTGATTAGTATCTATTATGTGATTTGCAAATTCGGAAAAATAATTACTAACAAGACCGCTATGATGTTCTTTAATTCTAATCTTTAAATTTCTCGCAGTTTAGCCTATATATTTTTTATTAAAATACGAGGATTTAATAAAATACACGTGGAACCGATAAACACAACTAAGTTTGGAGTAAGGTCCTTGTTATATATTGCCTTTACCCAAATTAACCAGCTGCCTGACATAATATATAAAAGAGAACCCATTCAGGGATCCAAAATAAATTAACTGAAAAAATGCTTTTTGGAAAGAATTTGTGTTAGTGATATTTTCATTTGTTTAATTAAAACTTGCCTCTTACCTTTTGTTTCTTATGCCTATGTACTTTGCGAATGTGTACTGTATGAATGTGTTGCCCTGCTTAGTTTTGTTTATTTTTTAAACCTTTTCTTACTTTCTTATTTGTTAAAATGTCCCAAAATAAATAATGGAAATTATTCATTGGGAATATTAAATATTATATTTATTGTTTCGGCATTAACTTTGTGGTGAGACATGTTACAATGATTAAAGAAAACACTTGTTTTTACCACTTGAGTTTTATTAAAGAACACATGTTTCAGAAGTTAAACTTCCATCATTCAGGTCTGTATAATAACATTATTAGTCTTTAATAAAACTGAAGTGGTAAAAAATAAGTATTTTCTTTAATCATTGTAACATGGGAATATTAAATATGTGTGTATATATATATATATATATATATATATATATATATATATATATATATATATATATAATTATATATATATATATTTATATATATATATATATATATATATATATATATATATATATATATATATATATATATATATATATATATAATGTATTTTTTGCAAAATAGTAGCCCCAGGTGAAGGGTGGACCAAGACCTGAATATAAAATTCTTTACAGGATGCTCTTCATCTTAAATTAATGAATGAAAAAATGTGTTTTATCGATTCTTGGTCCAATTAACTTAAATGAGGATTTAAAATTCTGACCGAGCCTCCACTTAAAGGTGCTTGTAAAAACTTTTAAAACTTTCAGGGACCAAAATAATGAAACTTTGCAGCATCTTCCAGGTAAATATCCTTAATAAAATGTATGTTAAAATATAATAAGGAACAAAATAATTTCTAAAGCGAGTTGTTTTTCACGATATAAAATTTCCCTTAATATGGCTTTTTACGTTTGTAAATAAGATATTAGGTATTTTTGCTGAAAACTTGGTTCAACTTAGATAACTTTAATTTGATTCTAACTTTATGTTAATATACATATTAGTTATTTATATCAACCATGAATACCGCAGACGTAGCTTCATCTAAAATTTTGATAACTTGTCATATCGTGTACTGGCAAAAGACGTTAACTCGAAAATATGCAATTTTGACTTAATGATGTAGAATTATAAATTTTTCAATTTTCTATAAACTGGCAAAATACACTTAGTAGTTCAAAATGTCATATTTATGTGTTTTTACATGTAAATTCATCTTTAAGTTTAAAAGCGGGTATTTTATTCAGGATAAAAGCTTTAAATAACAGAGATTATTCAAACAGGGATTTTAGAATTAACGTTTTCTACTAGTATACCCACGATATGTAGTATATATTTACATTATTCTGAAATTTGACTAATGCGGTTTTAAATCATACATAGATTAAATGATGAAGAATACGCAGTGTATAAAGTTGAAACATCCAATGACAGATCGTAAGCCCAATAAATGACTTCTTTATTCCTTTTCAAATAGGCTTATTCATCTCAGTAAAAAGATAATTAATAAAATAAATCTTAACTAACCATCACACCGCTTATCCGCAGAGAGAATAGAACGCCACATAAATCTTTTTTATTTTGATCAAGTCTTTGAATAACAATCTTCACCTCTTCCACATTTATGCATCTACTCATACATACGCGCCGATTGTTTCGACTCTTGACCGACCACTTTGAACTTTTTTAATTAATTTATCTAATTTGATACTAATTCCAAAAAAAATAGTTATTTATTTTTAATATGTTTTTATATAACGGACTTCATCCGCCTCCGTAGTGTAATGGTCAGCATGCTCGCCTACCGTTCTGGAGGTCCCGGGTTCGATTCCCAGGGGGGTTTAATAAATAAAAGTGATTTTTTCACTCTAATATTTATTCAATATTACACTGGACTGGTACCTGAAGTGGAGGGCTGATCACCTTTCCTTCATGTGTAATCGATCGAGATGCGTAGGGCACTGCTTCATATAAACTGCGTTTATATGAAGCAGTGCCCTATGCACCATTGGGGTGCGGTAAGGGATTATTATATAACGGACTTAAAAGGACACCCCCTACCTCCAATTAGTCCGTTATACCAAGGCTTTACTGTACTCATAAACGTATTTGCGTTTGATACGAAGTTAAATTTTTATGCTTGAATTGAAAGCGACGATCGTATGTAGGTCAATTATGGCAATACAACAAAAAAATTCTTTTCAATTTCATTTGACAATTGTAATATGAATATCGATTCAATGACATGTTGACGTCACACGTATCATACACTGATCGAACAATGTGCGAGTCGTGTGCCACATGTGCCAATTTATAGATTTTAATTGTATGTTTGAATTGAAAAGAGTCTTTATAAAACTCGAAAATATCATTGTGTATGTATTGAATAATAAAAGAGTATTTTTACGAGTTTAATCATGCCTTTAACCTTTCCCTTCCATGCTAAAATAAAACGCGTGTCCCGGTGTTGGGTAGTTTGTACACAGTAAAAAATTAGCGATTTTAAATCGAAAAAATACGGATATTCATAGCTTATCCCCTTAACTAATTATAAATGAAGTCAAGAATTATAATAACTTAGATTTATTTGCTGAAAACATTAACGTTAAAAAAAACATCTGGCAGCGCTCACGAAACAAGCATAAGTCCACTCTTGTCGAAACTCAAGAGCTACTGCCGCAAACCCGCTAGCTAGCCAGAGAACATTGAGCTTTGAGCTCCTCACGCTTGCACAGTGCAAGTGTGCAAGAGTGAGATGCGAATATAGTGTCGCGGTTCCCGCACACTCTTCACGCGCTGTTTATATATACTAATATTCCCGATTTATTCTGATTATTATTAATATTATTCAATGCTTAAATATGTTATGGAGGAATAACTAAAATATAAGCCTTGCATTTATTACATTTGTTGAGATATTATAGTTATTAGAAGCAATGTGTACTAGGTACAGAACACTGGGAAGGGAGGGTAAAACACGCACAATATTCGAAAATATTTCAAACGGTTTTAATATAACCGCTTCTTTATCAATCTTAATAAAGTGTTCAGTATTAATCAGTCTTGATAAAGAAGCGGTTAGCTTCGAAACCGGTAGACATTATAATTAAGTTATAATAAAATATTTATATTGTTTTTTAAACAAAGTTACATTTTAATAATGAAAAATTGTTATTATTTATTCAATCGATCGCTGGATTATTCACCCCATCGATGATATATCAGTATTTCTAAAGTTTGGTCTCCAACATTTACATTTCGTTCCATCACTTCTTTTTTCCGGAAGTGCCGGAAACACTCGTTCGAGGAAACGGAAAGGCATTACGCCTCAAAACTTTTCTCTGAGTTGAGAGAAACTTTTAAATAAAAAAACTTGTGATTAATTTCTGAGGAATATTGTTAAAGAGTTGTGAAATGGATCCTAAAAAAGTTGACAATTGTAAGTGTGAATTTTTGTTTTACTGGTTTTTGCTCAAATTCATATGGCGTTCATTTTTAAACAAAGTCGAAATGTATCGGGTTGTGGTCCCGTAGTTAGTGTCACGGACTCTTATATCAGAGTTTCGTGGTTCGAATCACAATTTGATACCGATTCGTGTTTTTAATAATGAGCCGCTTAGGCTAATAGAAATAGTATAAAATTGTAATATTTGTGTAAATAATAAAAACACAAATATTTCTCTTTTTTATGAAAAAAAATACTGTGTAAACTGGTTGAAAAATGTTTATTTTAAAATTCAAAATAATGGTCTTCTAGTATGTAAAAAGTTGGGGAAGAATTTTACTTGTATCTTCATGACGCAATTCATGAAGGTATCTGTTACACTATTATTTGACATCTCAACATACATAGATGAAGAAGAATATGGAAGTCTGGGCATTTACGGAGATAATATAATTGGAGATCATCTCGATTTCTAAACAAGTATTTGGACACACTTAAACATTTTAATGTTGCAAGGTATCTGTTAATAAAAAAAACTCACTAATTTCAACCTAAATATTCGAAATTCTTGATCATGTCAAGTTTTCCCAGTTTTCTCTGCTCCTCTTTCAAATGGATTGTATTCAGTTATTATTTTCACTGTTTTTCACTCATTTGTTTCACACGTCTTATCCATCTCAACACACCTTTCTTAGTTTAATCGAAAATATTTATTTCAGCCTTGCATTCATTCCTTATTTGATCATTCTAGAATACATCATCTTCCCGCATATTCACCATAGAGATCGCATTTTGACTGCATTCAGTCTTTCTCTTGCCAACTCCATGCTTCGCTTGCAAACTTGTTAGATTGCAAACAAATTCGAGTTAAAAACAGTACTTTATATACATGTTTATTTAAAAATATATTGACATATACATATGTTTATAAAAATAAATAATAAGAATGTAAAGATATGGAATGTTAATATGAATAATATATCACAAACATTTGAAAATAAATATTTCTTTAATTTGGTTTCCAACTAGCGGGAATCAAACCCGCGACATGTACATATGCAAATTTGAGATCACTAAATTTTTCTTCATAAATTGTCATTATATTCAGTAAAGATCAAAATTTTTTAAATCGGTAAGATCCTGAATTTTCCTGAAAAGATGCTGAAAGTAACGCCCCGGATTTAAATTTATGTCCCAATATGTAGTTCGGTGTCTAATCTACATAATGCACCCTCACCGCAGTTTCCATTACTGTGAACAACGTTAAAAATCTAATATTAGAGCCGGAAGCAACGCAAGGTATCCGCGCTAAATGGCCTGGAAGGCTCTACGGCAGCGTAGCGTATGCCACTTAGTACGCGAACGTAGCTCCTACCGTGCGGACGTACTACGTGAGTTCCAAGCCTTATATCGCCGGCTCCAGTGAAAAGTGTAAATAATATAATACATACAAGTGAACGATAACTTTGTGGTTCATTGATACCTGAAACATATTATAGGATTATTAAATAACCAACTTAAAAAAATTTATTTAAAATTTAGTGACACAAATTTGATCAGATTGTTTTTTAAAAGTTTTGTTTTGTTTGTTCATTTTTAAAATTCAACTGCACTCCTTTTCAAAAAAAATATTCCTATCAACGGACATAAAAAAACGTAAGTGAGAATTGATATATAAATATTTTTCCTTTTATAACGGTCGTAGCCAATTTATACAAAATATATTTTATGCTGAATACTTTATGATAAAATAATATAAAATGAAGAATACATTATTTGTAATTATTTTGAAATAATTTAAGCTAAATAAAATGATTGAATAATTGAACATAGCATTTTTTAATAATTTTTTATTGTTGTAATTTCAGTAGTAACCACATACATTTTCCTATGTACAACTGGATGCAAATGTTAAACCAATCTAGATGTTTACAATATTTCAGCGGGTTTGAACCAATAATATGTAATAAAATAACTATCCAACCATCATGCCGCTACCTTGCAGGGATAGGCAGAGAGAGAATACATCGTCACACCACTCTGTATTTGCAAACATTCTTCGCCTGTATCACATTTATACAACTCCTAATAACATACACAATCGCCGATAGTTTCAACTCCTAACCCGACTACTTTCAAGTATTTTACATATCAACCATGCCAAGTTCACCTCGGTCTTCCTCTGCTCTTTTTAACTTTTTATAACGCTATTTGTCTCATGAATTTGTTTTAAGCACTCATTCGATCACATTAGAAGTGTTTTTTATTTTTCATTTTGTTATTTAAAGGTAGCTTGGTAAATACCGTTAATTATTACACCATATTATGAAACGTGTTTCGGTGCATTCGTCATCATAAACAAATACTTACCAAGATGTTGTTTAGAGACAGTTTATAAAAGTTTTATTCTGGATGTCCGAAAAAATAATATTTTTGAAAAGTAAATAAATTTTCTGCAAAGTATGTATATATATTAATTTTTATTTTATTTTCTGTCAGCCCCGTAAATACCCAGACGTCCATATTCTTCTTCTTTTTTGATGAGATATAAAAAAATTATATAAAAGTGACTCCTGTAATTGGAGATAATCCAGATTTTGTGAACAAGTATTTGAACACACTCAAAATGTTGTTTTTATATTAAGTTTGTATTACAAATAAAAATTCAAATACTTATTTGTTTATGATCACGCAAAAAATTAAATAAAATTTATTTCAGCAAAATTAATAACAGAAATTGGGACAAAAGATTTAATTTTTGTTTTTTATTGTTGTTCTAATATTTTTATTTTTTATTTTACTATAATATTATTTAAATAACATTTTTTTATATTAGATATACCTTACTTGATGACCTTCATAGGCAATTCATTTATGAAAAAACAATATAAATTGTTACAAATTTCTGTAGTTTGATGGTCAGCACGCTCGGCTGCCGTACTAGAGGTCCCGAGTTTGATTCCCAGAGGATTTCAAATAAATATTAGTGATTTTTCACTCCAACATTTATTCAATATTACCTTGGACTGATACCTGAAGCGGAGGGCTGATCTTCTCTTTATGTAGGTATTAACGACCAAAATAAAACTGTATTTATATGATGCAGTGCCCTTTGCATCATCGGGTATGGATAAGGGTTCAAAGAAAAATAAATTACAATACCAAGTGTTTTTTTATTATTCTTCTTACCCTTATTAAACACTCAATGGTACATAGGGCACTGTATTGTATTGAATCAGTGTTATTTTAACCGTTACTAACATGAAGGCAAGGTGATCACTCCCGCGTTTCAGGGACCAATCCAAGGTCATATTAAATAAATACAACAGTGTAAAATCACATTATTATTTTCACCCCCCCCTCTGGAAATTGAACCTGAGACCTCCAGCACGGTAGATAAACACGATTACCATTAAACTACTGAGTGGGACTTTTAATTCTAGTGTAAAAAAAATACATAATTTTTAAATTGATTTTCTGTCATAAAATTTCACAAAAAGCTTTATTCATGAAAAGCCTGAATGAAGTGTATGAAATGCTTGAAATTAATAGATTCTCTTCATTTGTAATTACACGCCTCATTACTCCGATTTCACGGGATTCCTTTGAAAGGATTAGTTACATATTATGTTTGCCTAATTATGTGTTCATATCCCTTAATGAAATTTCCTCAAATATAAACCCTCTTCGGAAATCCTTTTCAGAATCACTTACTTTTGTGTAATTTAGCTAATGTTAGGTAGGTAATTTAATATTATATATAAACATATATATATATATATATATATATATATATATATATATATATATATATATATATATATATATATATATATATATATATATATATATATATATATATATATATATATATATATATATATATATATATATATATATATATTATAAATATATATATATATATATATATATATATATATATATATATATATATATATATATATATATATATACACACACATATGTATATATATATAAATACAATATAAACTATATACAACCATCACGCCCCTTCCCCACACGGGTTGACAGAGAGAATGAAAAGCCACACCACTCTGTCTTAGAATTCTTCTCCTCTTCCACGTTCAAGTATCTCTTCCAAAAACTTCCACACACTCCGTACACCATATGAAAATATGATTTAAAAACTCCTAAATGTTATTTTTATTGTTTTATCACAATTTTTTTTAATCCATATTAATATAATCATAAAGTGTACGGAGTGTGTGGAACTTTTTTGTAATGGAATGTAATTAACTATGAATATTTTAATGTTTTAGAATTAAATAAACCCTTTTGATGACAAGGTTCTTATCGAAACCGGTTGGTGAAAGTGTACGAATAATAAATAAATAAAAAATAGTCAAAACAAAGTTGTTTAATTTTATAAAGTTTATAAATTAATAATTAAGATAACATAAGTAAACTTCTGCATATTTTCTTTTGTATTAAAAATAAACATCTCAAATTGAGACACCTTTTATATAGAGTATTTTTATATAGCCATTTCTTTATTTATGAAGGTTCCATGTGACCATCGACTCTCGGATAAGCAAGGCTGATAAAGCACCATTTCCTCTTTTCGTAAACTAAGAGGGTGAAAGAAGATATATCATTTTCTGGATAACTTTACTTATTTTTAACCAATGGCATGAATTAATCGAATCGGAAATAGATAAGATCCGTGACCCGTTGTGATAATCTATGAAGCGATTTAAACTTGTTTTAATTTCTTTTCTTTGTCTTTATAATCACCTAGTAAGTCTTTTGTACCTTCTCGGATTTTAATTTCAATAAATTTTCAGAAAGTAATTTCCGTGTTATTTTTTGACATCTCATCAAAGATGAAGTAAAATATGAAAATCTGGGCATTTACGGGGCTGAAGACTGTCAAAGACTGGTTTAAGTGATCACTTTACACAAGTGTAACAATCACTTATTCTATCCATGATTGGCAACCATAATACTCAAATAATTGGAACTTCTTTATATTTATGGTTCAATTTCGAAACAACTATTTTGAACAATTTTTATCTATGTTGAGAATATTACCCTGGACTGGTACCTGAGACGGAGGGCTGATCACCTTTCCTTCATACGTTAACAATAAAGAGAACTTTTCGTTTATTTGATGCTGTGCCCTATGCACCATCGGGTGTGGTGAAAATATAAACGGCCTAAGGGAAAGTTGTCAAATTCTACTCAATTACAGTATTGACGTTAAGGAAAAAATGTTTGATAATGATACAAAGTCTGTGAGGGTGGTAGAAATATATTTAGATGTGTACAATATATAATAATTAAAGAAAACACTTCGTTTTTTACCACTTGAGTTTAATTATAGACTACATGTTTCAGAAGCTAAACTTCCACCATTCAGGTCTGTATAATAACTAAAATATAAAATATAAAATTGTTCTATAAATAAGGATAGGGGGAAAGTAAGGGGAAGGGGTTAGTCAAGGAACGGAGTTTGAAAACAAAGGAAAAATTGAAAGCAATGGCGAAGAATTTTGAAACAATATATTATTTAATAAATTATTATTAGAATTCAGGTTTTTTTGTATTTCTAAATTTTCAAGATAATTCATAATTTGGCCTTTATATGGAACAAGGTGTAATAATTTTAATTTATGGGAGTGAAATGAGTGATTAGTATCTATTATATGATTTGCAAATTCCGAAAAATAATTACTAACAAGACCGCTTTGATGTTCTTTAATTCTAATCTTTAAATTTCTCGCAGTTTGGCCAATATATTTTCTATCACAATCTCCACACGAAATTTCATAAACACCACTTTTTTGTAATAAATCAATTTTAGATTTTGAGTTATCGAGGATTTTATGTAAATTATTATTTGTATAATATGCAGGTTGGATATGGGAGGGTAAGATTTTCGAAATATTTTTAGTTATTGAACCCGTATATAAAAATTTTCGCCAAGATTTATTTTTTATTGAATCATTATTAGGTGCTGAATATATGTATTTTTTGGTAAAATTATTTTTAATTTTATTTTTTAACATTTTATCTATTAGCGCGCTATTATACCCGTTGTTTTTTGCTATTAGTTTAATTGTGTTTAATTCACGATTATAATTTGAGTTACTGAGGGGGATATTAATTAGTCTATTTAATAATGAATGGAAACTGGCCATTTTATGTGAAATGGGATGAATGGAATCAGCTGGAATGACTGTGTCAGTTCTAACTTGGAAGTTCTATATATATGAACCAATTTCAAAACATTATTCTTGAATCATAAGAACTTTACTAGAGTCATCTTATGGTGAGATGAAAAGAAGCTTTTTACCGAGCAAAACTCTTTTATTAGTATGTGAGGTCCGAATCCGGGATTATAATCACACACATGAGAAACGCAAGAAAATATCATTTTCATTTTTATAATTTGACAAGATAATTTATCCATAACATTTTGAGTATGTTTAAATAATTGTTCACAAAATCTGAATTATCTCCAATTACAGGAGTTATTTTCATATTATAATATGAAATTAACTCCTGTAATTGGAAATAATTCAGATTTTGTGAACAAGTATTTGGACGCCCTCAAAATGTTGTAAATTAACATTGACATAAATTATCATTGAGAATCTTGGTAAAAACGTAACGAATCATTTTCAGTCGTCATGTAAAATGTTACTGAAAATAACTAGGTACTGAAAATGAGTATGAATTTGACAGATATTTGTGTTCACTTTTCGTCAAAGAAAACCACAGCAGTGCAGTCATGTTTAGTATTACCGGGGTATGTGTATTTGGGCGTGCAAATTGCATCGATTTCAGTAAACACCGCATATACATATATATATATAAATATATATATATATATATATATATATATATATATATATATATATATATATATATATATATATATATATATATATATATATATATATATATATATATATATATATATATATATATATATATATATATATATATATATATATATATATATATATATATATATATATATATATATATATATATATATATATATATATATATATATATATATATATATATATATATATATATATATATATATATATATATATATATATATATATATATATATATATATATATATATATATATATATATATATATATATATATATATATATATATATATATATATATATATATATATATATATATATATATATATATATATATATATATATATATATATATATATATATATATATATATATATATATATATATATATATATATATATATATATATATATATATATATATATATATATATATATATATATATATATATATATATATATATATATATATATATATATATATATATATATGTATATATATATATATATATATATATATTAATATATATATATATATATATATATATATATATATATATATATATATATATATATATATATATATATATATATATATATATATATATATATATATATGTATACCGACCGGTGCATAAATTACAGAGATTTAAGATATCAAACGAACGAGAATTTATATTTTTTACCCCAACTGATTAAAAGTTGCTTAAACGCTTAGTACCCTTTTGTTGTCTAATTAAGCCTATATTTTAATCCCGCCAAAGTTTGGATATTCCAATCTAGATAATTGAGTCGTAAATAAAAGATTTTTACAAATGCGAATTTGGGGATTACAACAAATTTGTTAAATCAAGCTAAAACATTTACATAAATTTCGCCCTAATACCGGCATTACACCGAAAATCTTATCGACGCAATTCTGTATTTAATGCTTCGAATTAATGTAATGGTTTCGGTCGTTACCTGTAATTTCCTGCGCTGAAAGCTGTGAACAATAAAAGCACCCTGTATATATAAGACTTTAGAGCTTTCGCTCGCATGTTACCAACTTTAAGAGCCGAGATAATATGTTTTGCGCTTGGAAAAGATTTACACGGCGTGAAATTTGCCGGGTAAAGATGGGTTCGTGCTTTTTTCCACTTTTTAAACTTTACAATATATGAGCTTCAAATTAAGTTCCAGTGAAGAGTCAACTGAAAATATGTGTTTTCTGATACACTTATTAAACCAGCCTATAACTGAAGTTAGTCCTGAAAATGCCCTGTCAGTAGCCCTGAAAATGAAAATGAAAAATGTGAAAATGATATCAACTTTATTTTTCTTGGCTTTTGTTGAGATGCACACGTAAAACATAATGTAAAAATAACTGTAAATTGAAGATAATCCAGATTTGTGAAAAGGTATTTGGACACACTCAAAATGTTGTAAAAATCTATTATTTGACTAGTCTTCTTCGTGGGTTACAATCATTGCGATGATAACGTTCATTTTCCTTACTTTTGTACCTAGAAACTCGCAAATAGAGCCTTTGCAAGTTATTCCTTTAAAATAATGTGGAAGAAGAAATTCTGAAAACTCTGAAATTGTTAAACTGTGCGAAAAAAACCTCTTGGCTCCCTGAAAATTAGCGGAAAATTGAGTCTAACTGCTGACGCCACCCTTATTTAAATTATTCTCTCGGCGCAAACTTAATTAAATTCTACTACCCTTAACACCCCTTCGGATCACTGAAAGTTGCCAAAACTCGAATGCAAGTTTAAGGGTTTGTCCCAGATGTCACATCTGCATGATTTTGCCTGATAATGTACCAACTAACTGTCGTGACAGTGATAAAATGTTTATTTTATACATTTTCAGTTCTCAACAGTTTACTCTATCAACTGTTGAGAACTAAATTCAAATACTATATGTAAACTCGTGTCTACAACATTACGGACATTTAAGTTATACACTTGTGGTCTGCAATACTTCTCCACCTTAGATATTAAACAGAAATATATTATATCTTCTTCACACTCTTATCCGCACCCCGATGGTGCATAAGGCACTGCATCATATAAATGGAGTGTTGTCTTGATCATTAACACACGAAGGAAGGTGATCGGCCTCCGCTTCAGGTACAAGTCCGGGGTAATATTGAATAAATATTCGAGTAAAAAAAATACTCATATTTATTTGATTCCTCCCCTGGTAATTGAACCCGGTACCTCTAGAACGGTAGCCAAGCGTGCTGAACATTACAGTACGGAGGCGGACAAAAAAAAAAAAAAAAAAATATATATATATATATATATATATATATATATATATATATATATATATATATATATATATATATATATATATATATATATATATATATATATATATATATATATATATATATATATATATATATATTTATATATATATATATAAATATATTTATATATGTTTATTTATATATATATATATATATATATATATATATATATATATATATATATATATATATCTCGAGATTTTTACAGAGACCGTAACAAATATATGACCTATTATTAGTATTTAAATCAATCACAGATGTTTTGAGTCTACTTAGTTGTATTTTTTTTAAACACACACACATAAAAATAATACTTTAAACCAATAAATAGACATAAAATATCATTAAGAATCTCTTTTAAAACGTAAAGAATCATTTTCATCCGTCATATAAAATGTTACTGAAAATAACTAGGTACTGAAAATGAGTATGAATTTGACAGATATTTGTGTTCGCTTTTCGTCAAAGAAAACCACAGCTGTGCAGTCATGTTTAGTATTACCGGGGTTTGTGCATTTGGGCGTGCAAATTGCATCGATTTCAGTAAACACCACATCTCTACGAAGCAAGTAGAAATGTGGTATTCTACATTTGTGTGTAGCGATGTGGGGTTGATGATAACCACATCCTTACACACAAATATAGAACACACGTATACACACATAAAGACTTACGAATATATACAAATGTATATATGCATATGTTTTCCGTGGCGTTCGCTGGATTTGGCAGGATAACGCATTAGGGTGAGCGCACGTTCGGAGATTACCTGTCGTAATATATAGTTATATACTTCCGCCTCCGTAGTGTAATGGTCAGCACGCTCGGCTACCGAACTGGAGGTTCGATTCTCAGGGGGGGTCAAAAATTTAAAGTGATTTTTCACTCCAATGATTATTCATTATTACGCTGGACATAAAGCTGCGGTCTAATCACCTTTCCTCCATATGTTAATGATCAAGATAACACATTGTTTATATGATTTAAATTATACATTTGGTGCATAGGGAACTGGATAGAGGTATGTACATATATATATAAATATATACTATATATATTATATATATTTATATATATATATATTAATATATATATATATATATAAATATATGAATATATACTGGAGGTTCGATTCTCAGGGGGGGTCAAATATTTAAAGTGATTTTTCACTCCAATGATTATTCATTATTTACGCTGGACATAAAGCTGCGGTCTAATCACCTTTCCTCCATATGTTAATGATCAAGATAACACATTGTTTATATGATTTAATTAATACATTTGGTGCATAGGGAACTGGATAGAGGTATGTACATAAATATATATATAAATATATATATATATATATATATATATATATATATATATATATATATATATATATATATATATATATATATATATATATATATATATATATATATATATATATATATATATATATATATATATATATATATATATATATATATATATATATATATATATATATATATATATATATATATATATATATATATATATATATATATATATATATATATATATATATATATATATATATATATATATATATATATATATATATACATATATAAATATATATATTTATATATATATCAATATATATATATATATATATATATATATATATATATATATATATATATATATATATATATATATATATATATATATATATATATATATATATATATATATATATATATTACCATATGAATATTAAAGGTTAAGACTACATTACATTATTTTAACTCTAGATAACTTAACTATATTTGTAGATACATAGTAACTTAACACTCGTCTGGCGGACTACGCAATGAAAAACGTAAAAATTATCTACAGTATTTTTTTTAAATAGTAACTACTTACATGGCACTTAAGTTTGGTTTATTAGGAATTAATGTAAGAGACATTTAACAATAAATCACTATTCCGTAAACAAAGCCTGGCGGGTGCGGGGTGCAGGGAAGTAAGTGCACTCGACTTTTTCGGAGAAGGGCGTCGTCGCGTGTACGAATGTTTAGTTATCTTGTGTTCAATAAGGATATTCGTAAAATACAACCTTAAAAACGCAACCTTAAAACTTGTTGGTAGTTTGTTCAGCGCGAATCTTGCGACGTTTATTTAACGCGAGAATATCAGCAAGGCTTCGACTTGTGGCCACCCTGCGTTATGCAGTAAATGATTAAACGGAACATTGTTGGCCCAACTCCTACGAACACTTAGGTGATTTGTAAGACTAGCGTCGCGCGTCGTTTGTCACTAATTACATCACTGTGCATACCAAATCCAACTTGGTACTGGTACTCGAAGTCCTGGGTTCCATTTTTGGGGGATGAGGGGGGGTGGGTCAAATAAATATTAATGAATTTTCTACTCCTATAATTTTTCAGTATTATTACCTTGTTTTGAATATTGAAAGCGTTTACTTTGTGGATCATATTGATATATTATTTTGAGAAATAAAAATACTTTGTTTTTTGATCAACTCGCATTTTTACTAACAACCAACTAGTTTCGGTAAAAACGTTTTGCCCTCTTCAGGGTAGTTTATGACAATTTAGTCAAACTAAACTCTGAAGAGTTAGTTGTTGATAAAAATGTGAGTGGATCAAAAAAAAGTATTTTTATTTCTCAAAATAATATATTATTACCTTGGACTGGTACCTGAAGCGGACAGCTGATCACCTTTTTCTTCACGTGTTAGCGATCAAGATAACACTGCGTTTATATGATGCAATGCCTTATGCACTATCGGGTGCAGATGAGGGTTGGAATGTTTATTTATGTACATATATATATATATATATATATATATATATATATATATATATATATATATATATATATATATATATATATATATATTTATATATATGCATATACATATGCATATATACATACACATATTTATGTGAAGTCAGGAATGCGTGAATTGTAACGCACTCGTGACACTATTAAGTGACATATTTGAAATGGCGCCGCTTCGAAAATAGGCGTGTTCGACACATTTTCATCAAATTGAATCGGAAAACGTCGCTCCAATTTCATTTTATAATACACACACATAGGCAAGAGGGAATACCTATCGGGTTAGAAATGAGGATTGTTCATTGAGCAAAGATAGGTATCTATAGGTTCACAATTGATGGTGTTTGCTCCCTTCAAACCACCCCCGCCGGATTTCTGCGCTCCTGATAATGTACCGAACGTAATGGATACATGGGTTGTACAAGGTTTCGCAGTGGTGATGGATTTAGCCATGGGTTGTTGATAAGGGTATAGGCAGTGTTTCTAGGAGTTATGGCGTTCACGTGTCACTTGAAAACTAGGTATACACGCACTGGGAATGTAAGTGTGTAACTTTTTTTACATCTCAATATAGATAAAAAAGAATATAGAAGTCTGGACATTTACGGGGCTTACGACCGTCATGGGCTGGTTTAAGTGATCACTTTACAGACGTGTAACGATCCCCAATTCTTATTTATTGATTTCACTTATTGATTCGGCAGTCACTTGGTGGTAAAATCTATCCATTTTTAATTAATATTTTACTTAGTAAATACCACTATATCTTAAAATCTACTGTGACACGTGTTTCGATGCATTCTGCATCAGTGGTATTTATTAAGTAAAACATTAATTAAAAATCTTATTTATTGATTTGGCGTTTTATTAGTTGAGATTCATTTTAATTTATGTATTGATTTTTAAAAAAATACAGATTTTTTGAGTCTACTAAGTTGTATTTTATTAACAAAAAAAATTAAAAGTAATATCGTGACATTTGTTTTGCCTAGTTATGGCATTTTCAAACGAATATGTTAATAAAATTCAACTTACTAGACTCAAAAATCTGTATTTGATTTAAAATTAATACATAAATCCCCAATTCTACCCCTGATTGACCACAACACCACTCGAATTCTTGGAACTTCCATAGATATTGTTTAAATTCGAAACATAGTGCTTGAATTCAATAGAATTTCAAAAGAGACATCTATTGGTGAGATGAAACAAGCTTTTTACCGAGCAGAATTTACAGTGATAAGATAATCCAGTTTTGTGCACAAGTATTTGGACACCCTCAAAATGTTGTACATCAATTCTGTAGTTTTCAAAACTAGCCGTGCTTAAATTAGTAAATTCAAAAAGTGGTTTTAATTTTGCATTTGAATGAATAATCTAATTTATTTAAACATTCTTCATGAAACTTTAAAAAACGGGTTTTATATCTTGATGTTCTCATCAGTTACAAATTTAAATAATAAATAATTTTTAATAAGGCTGTCTTTTGAACTACCTAGATAATAATATTGTATATAAATGTATAATTTGTCCGCCTCCGTAGTGTGATGGTCAGCACGCTCGGCTACCGTTCTGGATGTCCCGGGTTCGATTCCCAAGGGGGGTAAAATAAATATAAGTGATTTTTTCATTGTAATATTTATTCAATATTACCATGGACTAGTACCTGAAGCGGAGGGCTGATCACCCTTCCTTCATGTGTAAACGATCAAGATAACACTGCGTTTATATGACACAGTGCCTTATGCACCATTGGGGTGCGGATAAGGGTTTTATTATTATTATATAAATGTAACGCGTGTTTCAACGATTCTCTTGATGTTTGAAGATTCAAATTCAAAGACGCCAATGTACACAGCGAAATGCGCTGCTTTGTGATATCAAAAGCGATGATATGTAATTTATATCCATTAAAATATCGTCGAGATTATCGCCTTGAAGCGGAGATTCCTAGTCTGTTCGTGGAGATGAGACATACAGTTAGGGCATTCACATTAGAACCTCATCTTATGTATGTATGTATCGATTATTTCAAAATAGTTAAACTAGGACCTTATCTTTTATGCCGTGGGTTTACTGGCAAAAAATGTTAACTCTAAAATCCCTATTTATTGACTTGGCGTTTAATTTGTAGAACTCCATTTTAATTTATGTATTAATTTTAAATCAAATACAGATTTTTGAGTCTACTAAGTTGTATTTTATTAACAAAAAACGTAGCGTATTGATAAACTAATAATTACATCTACATATAAAAATTCTTAAAAATAATATTACCAACAATTGTATTAAAATCTCTAAAATATGGCCATGTCAATAAATTCTTCCTTTCCCAGAAAATAAATATAAGGGTATATACCTACATCCCCCATTAGCTACTGTTGTCTCCCATAAATTATTGCTGCACATGTTAAAACTGTCACTTCGAATTGTATAGCTACATAAGGACCGTAATCCATTTGATCTTCACATTCGTTTGATAATGCCCTAACAAGGCGAAACAATTGTCACAATATAATTTAGTAGACTTAATTAAACTTAATTTAGTAGACTTAACTTAGTAGACTCAAAAAATCTGTGTTTGATTTAAAATTAATACATAAATCTAAAATCCCTTTAATAATCATAGTTCTTTTATGCTTTTGGCCTTCATAAAATACCCTCTATTAAACTTTAAGTTGAATTTACTTTTTAAAATACGTAAATATGACATTTAACACTACTAATTGCATTTCACCAGTTTGAAAAATGTTAAAAACTTAATAATAAGCATCATTAAGTCAAAATTTAAACCAAAAGTTGAAATTACTTTTAAAACCACATAAATATGACATTTCAAACAACTTAGTGCGTTTTGCCAGTTTATAGAACGTAAAAAACTTTATAATAAGCATCATTTAGTCAAAATTTAAATTTTAAGTTGAATTTACTTATAAAAATACATAAACATGACATTTCAAACTACTTAGTGTATTATGCCAGTTTAAAGAATATTAAAAACTTTATAATATGCATCATGAAGTCAATATTTCATATTTTCCATTTAACGTTTTTTTCCAGTATACCCACCGTACAATGTATGGTATATATCCATTTTTTAAGAAAAAAATCAATACTTATATAATACCACTTAATGAGTTTTATTTTATGACTAGTTTCGAAAACTACAGATGTTTTCATCCATAGATGAATAGTCAAAATCTGTGCTTATGAAAACATCTTTAGTTTTCGAAATTAGTCATGAAATAGAATTCATTCACAACATTTTGAGTGTGTCCAAATACTTGTTCACAAAATCTGGATTATCTCCAATTACAGGAGTTATTTTCATATTATTTTTTGACATCTCATCAAAGATGAAGAAGAATATGGATATCTGAGCATTTACGGGGCTGACGACCGTCATAGGCTGGTTTAAGTGATCACTTTACACATGTGTAACATTTACCAATTCTACCCATTATTGACAACCACACTACTCAAATTCTTGGAAGTTCTATATATATGAACCAATTTAGAAACCTTGTTCTTGAATCACTAGAACTTTACTAGAGACATCTATTGGTAAGATGTAAAGAAGCTTTTTATTAAGCAGAAACTCTTATATTAGTATGTGAGGTCCGAATCCTGGATTATAATCACACACATGAGAAACGCCAGAAAATACCATTTTCATTTTTATTATTCCATCCCAACTTATCGTCTTTGTAGACTGTTGAGATCAGCTCTCCTCGTAGTCGAACTGTAGGTCCTTCAATCATGGACAACGCCACCTAGGCCAGTGTTCCGCAAACATTTTCTGTTCAATGTACACCTACCAAATTAAGAAATTTTAGAGGCGCATATTTACCATATTATGGTAAAAGATTTAACATATTATGTTCAATGCGAAATGTGAGCCTACTTGACTGAGCACAGGCAGTCAAAATTTGGAACAATTGTGTTATTTCCATAAAAGTAGATTTTTTTCCGCGACTCGCCAACTAATCACCACGGTACACCAGTGTGCCGCGGCACCCACTGACCTAGGCCATGCTTTCAAATCATTAATTTTTTGCAGTTATCATAAAATTTTCTGTCTTCTTCTAGATGTAGTTATTTAAAAATGTGCCCTAGGCACTTGAAAACCTAGTAGGGGCACATTATTGTAAGTTGTAATTTGTAATCGTGTGTCTGATGAAAAAAATGTTTATACAAAGTTTTGACGAATAAATATTTTACTGAGGTCCTTTTCCGCTGAATCCTGTTGTACATTCATAAAATATGTATTAATAAATCACTGCTTTTTTTTGTTGGATGCAATCCTACCCACTTAAGTAGCTTTCTACTATCAAGATCGCTGAAATTAAATTGAATAAGTACTTCAATTTTTCTTTTGCAATCTTGAGAGAGGTTGTTGGTAGTCTTAATCCAGATTTTCTGTACTTCGTTAGCTACCATCTGAAATTATGAATTTTTATGTCTGAGAATGAAATGCATGAATGTGGAAAGGGCGAAGATTGTTTGCAAAGATGGATTGTTTCGGGATATATTTATTCTGCCTATCCCTACAGGGAAGCGGCCCGAGTGGTTAGTTTGTTTATTAGTTGTTATAAAATATTCGTAAAAAATACAAATAAAATAATATTAACGAAAAAAAAATTATGATTTATTTCATATTTGAAGCCATTTAAAAAAATATAAGGCATATGGTGTTATTAATCTTAGACTCGTTTAAGCAATTACATACATTAAAATCAAATACCCTTTGGTGTGGCGTTCTAGTCTCTCTGCCTGCTCTTCCGGAAAAGTGACATGATAGGTAGATGGTTAGTAGATAATAATATTTTCCATAATTTTTTTATACATCTCATCAAAGATGCAGAAGAATATGAAAGTCTGGGCATTTACGGATGTGACGACCATCGTAGGCTAGTTTGAGTGATCACTTTACACACGTGTAACATATTCTTCTTCATCTTTGTTGAGATGAATAATAATGACACGAAAAATAACTCCTATAATTGGATATATTCTAGATTTGTGAACAAGTATTTGGACACACTCAAAATGTTGTAAATAAAAATATTCATAAAAAAAACAAGAAAAATAAAATTATTGAAAATTTGTTGAAGAAAATTTGTCGGATGTTTTTATATTTGTATTTTGCGAATAAATTAATAATTGAATACCCTGTTAACTACATGTTTTATAAATAGGGGTTGTTCAAATATGTGTGTATGTATTAATAACTTTGTAACAATGGAATGCTTTGTAATAGGCTTATGTCACCCCCCACTTGACTGACAGTTTGTCGAATTATTCGAGAGTATTATTATTGTCTGTCTTTCAAAGTGAAGCCTCGTATTATTTCCCCTGAAATTTCGGGAAAAGGCTTCTCAGCTGAATCGCGATACACCCGCTCCTCGCTCACTTTTAGGATTACGTCACGGAAGGGAGATTATTTCAGGATGCCTGAAAAGTAATTATTTTCAGAATCGCGCGGATTATAATAGATTATGGTAATTTAATTTACGTTTAATTTTCACACATGCATTACGTGTTTAATTTTCATTCAAGATAAGATAATTATTCATTATTACATAATACACTGTTAGACGTAGGCTTTGTGTAGTCTCTTTCAATTTATATTCTCCTGGTAGAGTATGGATGATACTATGGTTTTGGTATGTTTCCCTGTTATATTTAGTCTATTCTGTTTTTAGATGGTATAATTGTTCATATTCTCTTTCTCAATTATGTATTATGAACCCATCTTTTATAATGTTCTCAACATTTTGGTTGTTTCCAAATCTGGGTTACTCCACTTAGATTACTCCATATCAACATAGATGAAGAAGTTTAAGTATTCACAGTACTTACGACTTGTCATAGGGTGGTTAGGTAATCACTTTACACACGTATAACATTCATCATTTTACCCATGATTGACAACCACATTACTCAAATTTTAGGAAATCATACGTAAAAACATCTTACACTCTCAAAATAACTGGTCAAAGTATAAGCTACATAAAAATTGAATATCAGGCTTTCAGACGTTTGCCAGTATGTAAAATAATTCGAATTCGGTTTTTGAATATAAATAAAAGGGTTTTTGCTTAATAAAAGCATTCTAAATCTCATCATAGATTGCTGCTATGAACTCGAATACGGAACATCATGAGATTAATAATATATTCACAATTTCCAATGCTACATTTGTATAAAGTGATCACTTAAAACAGCCTTTGATGGGTCGTAAGCCCTATTAATATTCAAACTTCCATATTTTTCTTCATCTATGTTGAGATGTCAAAATTTAAAAATTACTCAAGTTGAGAAACCCAGATTTGTGAATGAGGATTTGGACCCAAAATGTTGTGAATATATATTCTTTCATATATAAATTTGACCCCTATCTGCACCCAGTGGTGAAATGATCACTGCATCAATTGATGCAGTGTTAAGTTGAACGTTAATTACATGAAGGTAAGATGATCAATCCAGCGCTACAGATACCAATTTTGGGTTATATCAAATAATTTTTAAGTTTAAAAGCCACTTACAAACAAAGAAATAAAAGGAAGCAAAAAGCAGATAAAAGAAATGAATGTTATCAGTTTTTATGTGTGAAAATTATATAAAAACATCTTCAAAATTTACAGCGCATATTTTTCATAAAAGACAGTGATGTAACATCGTAATATCTTGCGTGTAATGTTGAACAGTGAGTAATGAATTCATTTAACGTGAAAAGAAAAGCAAGTACACACGGTTTTCAGTCACTCTATGCCTTTCAAAGTCGAGCCTTTTTATCACAGTGAGAACATCCCTTGTGGCCCTATACAAATTTCCCAAAGGCTGTCGTGACGTGATCGCTAATATGTAAATTATTTGTGAAATATCAGTTTTAGAGCCATTAGCTGCTCAGGTGGATACATCGGGCGGGGTGTGACGTGGTAGATATTAGAGTAATGCATTCCCTTAGCGTGACACAGTGCTATCTAATAGATGACGGGCTTAAGATATATAGCGAGGGTGACTCGCCCCTGCTTTTGGGAATCTACTATATTACCATAGATTTTTTATTTATTTTTTTTATCTATATCCGAAACATACGGTAAAGCAACTCAAGAAAAAAATAGCGAGAGTGACAGACCATTATTTTTTGTTTAACATTTATATTTTGAATATTGAAAGCATTAACTTTGTGGATCATAGTGATATATTATTTTGAGAAATACAAAGACTTTGTTTTTTGATCCACTCACATTTTTACTAACAACCAACTAGTTTCGGCAACAACCTGTTGCTCTCTATAAAAATAAAACGTCCTTTTTTTAAAATTAGAAGAAACAAAATCCACGGCAGTGCACAACGGAGTCCTGGTTCCAACTCTAATGTATGGAAGTGAAACATGGATTTTGCAAAAGAAGGATGAAAGTAGACTGAATGCAGTCAAAATGCGATCTCTCAGAAGAATGTGCGACAAAACGATGTATGATAGATGTGCGAATAGTGAAATAAGGAAAGAATGCAAAGCTGAGATAAGCATTATCGATAAAATTAAGAAAGGTGTGTTGAGATGGTTTGGACATGTAGAACGAATGAGTGAGGAAAGAACGGTAAAACAAATTTATGAGGCGAATGTTAGTGGGAAAAGAAGCAGAGGAAGACCGAGAAAAACATGGCACGATCAGGTATGCCAAATACTTGAAAGTGGTCAGGTTAGGAGTCGTAACAATCGGGGGGTATGTATGAGGAGATGCATGAACGTGGAAGAGGCGAAGAATATTTGCAAGGACAGAGTGGTGTGGCGCTCTATTCTCTCTGCCTACCCCTGCGGGGAGGCGGCGTGATGGTTAGTTAGTTTTTTTTTTAAATCCACTGATTGATATATGAACCTTGTGCATAATAAGCAAGGTAAATAATAAATTCAACTCCCATCCATAAAAAAAAAAAACATTTTACTAACGTTTATAGTTTATAGATTTTGAATTTTTCGTGTTTTTTTTATCCATATCTGTATCCTGATAATATACAATATACAAGGCGACGCATTTTAATCAAGATATTTATTTCGAGGTTTACCTAACTTTTTTACGAATCTTTCTTCTGTCTGACGTTTATTCAATCATATTTTGTAAGTTCAGCATCAAAATAAAACACGTGAAAATGCCCACACTATAGAACACAGGTTTAATTCCTGGTCCACTTATTTATTTTCAAGGATTTTAAAAATCTGATTCAAGGTATGAAACCTTCCCTTAATAGTGAATGGGTCTCGACAGGATTCAAACCAGGGCTTAATGATACAAGGCGGGCGCTAATCCCCTAGCTTCTATAATATTTTGTGGATATTTTCCGCGTTACGGCAAGGATAAATGCTAAGGAAGAGATAAACTGTCCGACCAGATCATTTATTATTATTTTATACCCTTTCATCGTGGTTTATAGCAGCGAAGGGATTCGACTAAATCATAGGTCGGCAAACTACGGCTCGGGAGCGGCTTTTTCACCTTTTAAGTGCGACTCCGGCACAAATCCGGCGTCGGGTTGTGGTCCCGTGGTTAGTGTCGCTGACTCTTGGGTCAGAATTTCTGGTTTCGAACTCACTCGACCACAATTTGGTACCTATTTCTAATAAATAGTATGAAATTTAAGTATTTTTGTAAATAATAAAGACACAAATATTTCTTAAATTAAGTATTTTTAAGAAACGACAATAAAAGTTTATTGTATAATAATCGACTGTCAGAATAATGCCGACCGCACTACATGTATTTAATAAAATCTTTTCTTAGGTGTTTATATATATATATATATATATATATATATATATATATATATATATATATATATATATATATATATATATATATATATATATATATATATATATATATATATATATATATATATATATATATATATATATCAGTGGCGGACCTACCCTAGAAGCCCAGAAGCCCGGCATGCCTAACAACTCCAACAATGATTAAAAATACATAATTAATGTATGCCTATTTTTAAATTATCGCGCGCTTTTTCGTACTACCCGAGATAGCCGAGCGTAAACATTCGGCTTTCGCCCTGTCTGTTGCAGGTGCAGGCGATACATGATTAGCCATCTCGCTCGCTCTCATTGGCTTCAATTTGGGCTTCTGCTTCCAGCAAAACGCATAGTTGATTTGGTTTAAAAACATAACTTTAAACCGTACAATGTAGGTACCTATATGGCATTTTGTATCGAGTTTGGAAGCCAGCTTCGGTAGCGTGAACATAGCTACAAGAAATTCGCTACAATTCGCAATATTTGTAACGAACGTATTTCATTATTGTTATCTGTTTACTTATCTGTCAGATGCTTATCAACTAGTTTTATGCCTTTGTAGAGTTCATAAATATAAAATATAATTGATAATCCATAATTAAATACGGTAATTGTAGGAATTATTAAGATTTGAATAAGTTTTCGCATTTTTTTCGTTCTTCGCTACGATTTTCGTAAGCACATTTTGTTTGAACGTCATAATGAATTCGGATACGGCCGATGTCGTTTGTGATGTTTTATTTATTTATTTGTTTTATTTATAAAAGTGGTTGAAGGAATTAATTTATAATGGAAAGGTGAGCGCATTGAATTTTATTAAAAAAAGAAAAGATTACATCTCAAGGTCTCAAAGACCTACTCCTGATTTAAAAATATCACAACTGTTAAATTACATAAAAGGAAGTTTAATCAGTCGATATACAAAACTCGTTGGATTAGAAACGTGTTGAAATATATTATTAGATTAAAACCAATATTTTTAGCTTTTCCACTTTATTTTTATTTGACCAGCGACCGGGTTACCGACATTTTATTACCTCATATTATTACATCGACATCGACAGTACCAGTCTGATGATGTCGGCAACGATGAAACCCGGTCGCTGGTCAAATAAAAATAAAGTGGAAAAGCTAAAAATATTGATGGATAATGGATAATAAAAATCTATTAGAAACGTATTTTACTGCAGTCAACATTTTCTTTATTTCAATGTGATGGCTTTTGCGTACAAAAATTACATCTTTGCATTTTATACACTCATTACAATACATTGTTTATCTTTATATTGTTTTTTTAAATAAAGTTTTGTCCTGACATTTCTTGGTTGAACTGCATTTTATAGAATAAAATAACAACTATGAAATTTTTTCCACTTGAATTTTATTTGACCAGCAACCGGGTTTCGTCATAACTGACACCACCAGTCCGATGATGTCGGTTACGACGAAACCCAGTTGCTGGTCAAATAAAATTCACGTGGAAAAAATTACATAGTCGCTATTTTATTCTGGCTACGCTTGGATGGCTTGACTCTGGCCAATATCTGTACCCGACGGATTCTCCAGTTCTTTAGACACGTTGTGCGTGGCAACGAGGATAGCCTGGAACGACTAGTTGTGATCGGTAGCCTGGAGGGAAAGAGAGGGTGAGGAAGATCCCCACACGGTGGACCGATCAAATGAAGGCAGCAGCAGGCACTTCAATGGTTGATGCGCTACGTGCAGCGCAGTCAAGGGATAACTGGAGAAGAGTCATTGCTTCTGCAAGGGTCACAACCCTCAGCAATGAGGAATAAGATGGAGAAGAAGATTTTATTATGAAAAATAATGGGCTTGCCTTACTGGTAAGCCCTGGGCACGCCACTGATATATATATATATATATATATATATATATATATATATATATATATATATATATATATATATATATATATATATATATATATATATATATATATATATATATATATATATATATATATATATATATATATATAAGAACACTATACGAAATAAATAGTGTTCTTATGGAAACCTCACATTAAAAAGATTTTTTATCAATGAAAATAATCCTTTCTTAATGTGAAATCAAGTTTTATTGAGTGTTTCTGTACTTCAATAATAAAACTATAATTAAGGTGTACTAGAATAGCGAACAGAATTCTTATTTTTTGACATCTCATCAAAGATGTAGAGAATATGGAGGTCTGGGCATTTACGGGGCTGACGACCGTCATAGGCTAGTTTAAGTGACCACTTTACACACGTGTAACATTCACCAATTCTACCCATTATTGACAACCTCACTCCTCAAATTATTGGAAGTTCTATATGTATGAATCAATTCAGAATCATCGTTATTGAATCACTAGAACTTCACTAGAGACATCTATTTTTGAGATGAAAAGAAGATTTTTACTAAGCAGAAACTCTTTTATCAGTATGTGAGGTCCGAATCCTGGATTATAATCACATACATGAGAAACGCCAGAAAGTATCATTTTCATTTTTATTATTTAAGCTTATAATTTGACCAGATAATTTATTTACAACATTTTGAGTGTAAATATCCAGACTTCCATATTATTCTTCATCTTTGATGAGATGTCAAAAAATAATATGAAAAAAACTTCTGTAATTGGAGGTAGCTCTCAAGAAAAATTTTAACGTTGTAATATGTATATTTGGCTCTTGGGTTTAAAAGTTTGACGACCACTGAACTAGATAAAAAGGTATGCTGGATTCGAGATTATTTATTATGCGAAAAAATTCAATATTTCATATTTTCAGCTCGCTAGGAAGGCGCTTTTTAATTATCCTTTACAAAAGCCCCATCATTTCTACCAAATTATATAATACAATTTTTATAATTTATGATTGAAGTACCAGCCTCGAATTAATCCTTAGTATACTTAACTAAAATTTAAAAAAATAAATCACAGCTTAAAATAAATAAAAAAAATATAAACCAATGTACGTTTTTCAAAGGATAATTCTAAACTTTATAAAATCAAACATCTTTGTTTTAACCACTTTTTTATTATAAGTACACTTTAACCGACCGGTTTCAACAAGAACCTTGACAACATCAGGGTTTATTACATTCTAAAACAAAAAATATTAAATTGTTGTTTAATTTTATAATGTTTTAAATATGCCACAAAGTATCTGTGGAAAACATTCAAGAAATGATAATTCTAAATTTTATTAAAAATATTGTGATGGTTTATTTAATTTTAAAAAACTAAAAGAACAAATATTTACTGTGATAATATCAACATATGTATTTTTTCAATGAAAGTTTATTTCTTTAAAGGCTTATAAAAATATATCTTCATATTTATACATATGATACAATGATTGAGAATATGAACATACTTATTTATTCATAATTATTTTCCCAAAGTAACCAGCTGCCTGACATATATAAAATAGAACCCATTTGAGGATCCAAAATACATGTTCTCATAAAATACTTTATGGAAAGATATATCGTAGTCGTACAGGAGAAAGTGATCAACTGACAAATCGCAAAATGTTCAGGAGGGCCATTCAAATCACTTTTGCTGGGCAAGAAAATAAACATCAATGCAGTTAGTAATTTTTAACAAGTCAATATATTATACTTCCAAGTTTAAAATCCTTTGGGATGTTTTCAGGGCAATATTAAGCTAGTAAGATATCAAATAGTCAGTGATCACGTTTTTGTTAACAAATGCACTTGGTCACTTTCTCCTGTATGAGTACGATATATGTAGTGTTTAGTCATATTTTCTTATTTTGTTTTTACATTATGTTTTTTATATTTTCTCATTTGTTATATTTTCTCATGTTATATATTTTCTCACTCGTTTATATTTAATATGCTTCTTACCTTATGTTTTTCTCATTTTTTTTTAATATGCTTCTTATGCATATTTATTATACCTGTTTATTGTTTTTATATATTTCCATGTATGTTTTAGTATTAGTTTTGGTTATTTTTTTAAAACCTTTTTTGTAACTTTACTATTTGTGTTCCAGTCTTGTCAACCTTAATCCCATGCCCCAAAATGAGAAATAGAAATTACTCATCGGTAAAATTACATATATGACCGTTGTATGTAATATGTTTTGAAAAATAAATAAATAAATAAATGATGGTTTATTATTTTGAAAACATCTAAAAAAATAAAAAAATAAAGAATAAATCCACTGTTACATAGTACAATGATGGCAATATCAATAAACACCTATTTAAATGTAATATCATTTCTATGATAGTATATTACATTTAAAGGCTTATAATAATAATTTTAAAAATATATTAAATCGTTTTTATGGAACCTACAATGATTGACAATTTCATATTATTTTTAACATCTCATCAAAGATGAAGGAGAATATGGAAGTCTGGGCATTTACGGGGCTGACGACCGTCATAGGCTGGTTTAAGTGATCACTTTACACACGTGTAACATTCACCAATTCTACCCATTATTGACAACCACACTACTCAAATTCTTGGAAGTTCTATATATATGAACCAATTTAGAAACCTTGTTCTTGAATCACTAGAACTTCACTAGAGACATTTGTTGGTGAAATGTAAAGAAGCTTTTTACTAAGCAGAAACTCTTATAGTATGTTTATATATTCCTATATATTGTTCTTCATCTTTGATGAGATGTAAAAAATAATATGAAAATAACTCCTGTAATTGGAGATAATCCAGATTTTGTGAACAAGTATTTGGACACACTCAAAATATTGACAATTTCAATGAAGGTATTTTTTCAATGATAAAAAATTAACGATGAAAAAGACATATGTTGATATTGTCAATCATTGTTTAACGATGAATTCATGTTGCAACGAACACCCACAGTGAGAAATTGGCAAACCTTGTCTCAGCACCATGTCGATTTTACCCCTTAAGTGTTTTTCGATGTTCATTCGATCCAGATTTCGACTCTCACTCTCCCTCTCAATTCGAGTTATTCGTTATTCCCGAATCTCGAGCAATTTAATATTATTTTCGATACATTAAGTATCTCCGCCGGGAAAAACTTTCGTCGGACAGAGAAATGAATGCCCAACTTTTAAATGCGTGGAAATATTGGAAAAAACTTCAAAAAAGCCAAGAGACAATAATTATGGGGGAAAGTTTTAATTATTATTCCTTGTAAACATTTTTATAACTCTCAACTGTATTTTTATTATTTTTGTCTACTGTTATTACAACACACACTTAGTACTGGGTTCGAACCCACTCTACGACAGTTTGAAACGTATTTTAATATTAGCCGCCTAGTCTTTTTTAATAGAGGCATATAAAAACACAGATATTCCTCTATTAAAAAGCATTTATTTAATCTGGTGGTGTCAAAAGTCTAAGTAACCGGAGGGCATGTGTTACTAGATATAAGGAGGTGAAGGAAGCTAGAAGTGGATACCAAGAAAGAAGAGTTTGGCGTTCCAACCCCTCTGGCGACCCTTACATTAATGTCGTGATGGTAGTATTGTAGTAGTAGGAATATACAATATGTATATATATATATATATATATATATATATATATATATATATATATATATATATATATATATATATATATATATATATATATATATGTTTAGAGAACTACAGATGTTCTCGTGAAAATATGTACAAACTATAAATCATTTAGTTACTGATAGAAGTGGGTGGGGTAATAACTGGAGGGGTCAAGTTTAAGGGTAAGGTTTGATTTAATGGAAACATGGACAAGGGTGAGGTATTTAGGAAAAATCCATCGGTAATTAATGTTTTATCAAATGCAAAAAAATTACATTTTTAACTTTTATGGTTGTTTATACCTTCAGCAGTTATGAGTTTTCATTATGTGATTGGCAAATTCCCAAAAATAATTACCAAAATACCACTTGGTTAAAATTCACTATGTTTCTTTGATTCTCATTTCTAGATTTCTCTGTTGTTTGGCCAACATATTGAAAACTAGTTGTATCTACATTAAAAAACTCAAAAATGATCTTACACGAGTGTTTTAATTCATATTTGATTATAATATTATTCACCAGGTGAATTTTAATCTTTAAGTTGAACGAAGCTTGTCTGCCTTTGAAAAAATCCTTTGTAATCTAAATTACAACAGGAGAACCCTAGCCATAAAGGCTTTATACAATATACGGTACTCTGGGGTAACATTGTACGGTAGATTTAATTCAATTTATTTAAAATTTAAGTGCCAACAATAAAAAAATAGATTGGAAAGTAGTCGTAAAAAAAAAACAATTTATATCTTGAAATTTCATATTTCGTAGTCATACGAGAGAAAATGACCAAGTGCATTTTTGACTAAAACCTGATTATTGTCTATTTGATATCTTACTAGTTTAATATTGCCCTGAATAAATCCCAAAGTGATTTTAAACTTGGAAGTATAATATATCGACTTGTTAAAAATGACTAACTGCATTGATGTTTATTTTCTTGCCAAGCAAGAGTGACTTAAATAGCCCTCCTGAATATTTTACGTTTTGTTAGTTGGTCACTTTCTCCTGTACGATTAGATTTATTCAAGTATAATTTGACCACCATGACATTTTTATTATTTTTTTCTGAGATATATGTTTTTTTTGCCTCCGTAATGTAGTAGTTAGTGCATTCGGCTACCGTTTGGTCCCGGGTTTAATTTCCAAGCGGGTAAAAATAAATATTTTCAATCTCATTTAAAAAATATAATTCACTGGTCTGGTACAAGCAGCGCAGGGCTAATCACCTTGCCTTCATGTAACTAACGATTAAGATAATCAATAGTACATTGATACGTTGCAGTGCCCTATGCACCATTGGGTGCAAATAATGATTAGAAGATAAGGTTTTTCAACGTACATGAGATTGATCATATATGTATGACTTTCAAAATTAGATATATGTGGTTGTCGATCATATGTAGAATGGTGAATATTATTCGTGTGTAAAGTGATAAATTGTGTGCAAGGTGATAAATTCACTTAACTAGCTTTTGACAGGTCGTAAGCCCTGTAAATGTCGAGACTTAATTTTTTTCATTTTATTTTATTTTATCTGTTTATCTTTTTTTTCCTCTTTTCGTTTGTTATATATTAAGATGTTTTGAGTATTTTTCAGAATTTTGTACAATTCAACCCCATAAATTAATATAACCCTCGCTTTTCTTCGCTTTTAATATCCTTAAAGGCGCAATATATGTATTCATAACTACAGAAGGATAAGGTTGAAAAGAAAGTTTTGAATAATGACGATATTGTTATATTCTTTTTCATCCTTTTATATAACAGTCGCGAATATTCTATACAATTCATAAATGAAAATTGGAGTTAAAAGATCTCTGCGTGTATTGTTGTAAATAAAAAATATTCGTCTGAAAAGGGTATTTTTACTCGGAAGTATTATCGAATTTAACATATTCTATTATTTTTTGACATCTCATCAAAGATGAAGCGGAATATGGAAATCTGGGCATTTACGGGGCTGACGACCGTCATAGGCTGGTTTAAGTGATCACTTTACACACTTGTAACATTCACAAATTCAACCCATTATTGATGACCACACTACTCAAATTCTTGGAAATAAATAAATGAATTTTATTATAATATGTACATATATAGATATAAGGCTGAGATAAGCATTATCCATAAAATTAATATAGGTGTATTGAGATGGTTTGGGCATGTGAATCAAATGAGTGAAGAAAGGATAGTTTATAAAATTTATGAGGTGAATGTAGTTGGTAATAGAAGCAGAGGAAGACCGAGGAAAACTTGGCGTGATCAAGTATTTTAAATAGTTGAAAGTGTTGGTGTGGTGTTCTATTCTCTCTGTCTATCCCTGCGGGGAAGCGCTGTAATGCTTTGATAGTTTTATATAGTTTGATATAGCTAGATAATTTCTATACCATGCAGTACCATTTAGTAGTACAGATTATTGTAGGAAGAGTAAATAAAGTGACGTTGGATATGTAGACATGTTTGTTAAATTTAAAAAAAAAAAAAAAAAGTTGTTGGTTTAATTTATTTCTACTAGACTATGCAGTGCATATAATCCATCCAGAGTAATCAGTTCACACATATCAATCACTCCACCCAACCATGGACAATGCCCAATTTATCACGTGGTCCATAATTTAAACCCCGTGTGGGTCGTTTAAAGCCATTTTCACTCAGCAATCATCGGCCGATTGTGCCCGTTGTGTTTTCAATTAAACCGAATACGTCCCCTTTGCAAAATCATCCCTCCTGGGTCCCTTTCGACCCCTCAGGAGCAAACCGCCACGAGCGAGTTTAATCACAAACTACTGGTTGCACGGGGAATTTCCCACCGCTTTACCTGCTAACTTAATCAGACCAGTATGTGAACAAGCGCGTCTCATGCGGGGGCAAGCTTCCCATGTAGTCATAATCAGTACCTACTGTACTATTCGCACACTTAATGCTTACAACTTAGTGTCGGGTTGTGGTCCAGTGGTTAGTGTCGCGGACTCTTGAGTCACAGTTTCTCGGTTCGAACCCACTCTACCACAATTTTATACCTATTTCTAATAATGAGCCGCTTAGTCTCATAGAAATAGTGTAAAATTGAAGTATTTTTGTAAATAACGACAACACAGATTCTTCTCTATTTTAATTTTTAAAAAAGTGTTGGGTAATATATCCAAAATTAATATTTCAAGTAATTTAAATAATTGAAGTAATTAAAAAAAAAAAACAACAAAAAATACACAAAATGTTAATCACGCGCGTTTTTGGACTATTAATATTTCTCAGTTCCAAGTTTAGTACGTATTGATCCCTCAAGATGACAAGGGGTTAGTCAAAACTAGTTGAAAAAAGTACCTTAAAATAAAAGTGGTTTAAAACAAAGTTTGGGTTTAACTTTTTAAAATGAAGTAAATGTTCTACTCGTATTACACAAATGAAAATGTTTTGATACTGTAATGAAGAAAATCGTAAATGGCGTTTTTTAACCATTTTAATTTTCTTACTGCTTATCGTGATATTATTCATTGATTATGAATGCACATCGTGAAATAACACGATGATTTAATATAAAAATTAAATACACTTGTTTAATATCAGTTTTATTAGTTAATTAATTTAAATACGACTAGTTTCAAGAACTACAGACATTATCATCCACAAGAGAACTTTTGACATTTCAAATTCAACGCCCTGTGTCACTTATTGATGAGAACATCTGTAATTCTTGAAACTATGTAGTCGTGTTTACATAAATTAACTCTAAATCTGTCTTTTAAAAGTCTTCAATTTTTTATATTTTGACTTACATAATTCAATTTTTGCTAAACTTTTCGAAAATCAATAATTCAATCATAAGGTACCTGAAAAAATATAATAAAATTTGAATTATATTTAAATTTGAAGCACTTACTTTGTAATTTTCCATTTTATAATTAAATTGTTACTTTGTTTTAAAATCAGCATGAATATTTTATTTTAACTTAATTATAATGTCTACCCGTTTCGTTTTATTATCAATATTGATTAATAATCAGTCTTGATAAAGAAGCGGTTCGCTTGGAAACCGGTAGACATTATAATTAAGTTATAATAAAATATTTATAGTGATTTCAAAACACTGTTAAATTTTAATTATTAAAAACATTTGAGTATTAGTGGCCATTAAAAAGTGTAATTTAACTCTTTAATAAAAAAAATACCTGCAGTTTGTAGCATGTTTTAATCAATTTTAGGAGCTTTGCCAAAAAAACTGATTTTATGAGTTTTTTTTAAAAATTCAAATGCACAGTATGTTTCAAAGCGTTACTCCTGAAATTGGCGTATACGATGTTCTTTTGAGAGGGGGTCGACATAATATGTACATACTCCGTGTCACTAACGACAAGCCCTCGACAAAGAGTCTGAGTGGGAACGTCTCATACTTGTCAGAATTCCTGTACATCAGAAGGGCTCTTATTTCAGCTGAAGCACACTTCACCAGGACTGAGTTTTCAGGAATTTTCAGGACCAATAATTATTTTCCTTTCAAATAAGTAAGGTGAAACTATTTTTTGTAATATTTAATTATCGTTGATTGTTTGTCGAGAGTGATACTGAAAAAGACAAGTCGTGTTATTTGAATGGTCGTATTTTTCTTTGGTACTTAAACATTGTCATAATGTTATTTTTAGGTTTTTAGTTAAGGTTGCCAAATTTTTAATTGATTTTTCTTTGTGAAATGTAATCTTATTATTTTTCGACGTCTCATCAAAGATGTTGAAGAATATAGTCTGGGCATTTACGGGGCTGACGACCGTCATAGGCTGGTTTAAGTGATCACTTTACACACGTGTAACGTTTACCAAGTCTACCCATTTTTGACAACGACACTACTTAAATTCTTGGAAGTTCGATAAATATATATATATAAAACAATTGAACGTTGTTCTTGAATCATTAGAACTTCACTAGAGACATCTATTAATGAGATGAAAAGAAGCTTTTTTATTGAGCGGAAACTCTTTTATTAGTATGTGAGATCCGAATCCTGGATTATAATCACTCACATGAGAAACGCCAGAAAATATCATTTCCATTTTTATTATTTTAACATATAATTTGACCAGTTAAATGCCCAGACTTCCATATTATTCATCATCTTTGATGTGGTGTCAAAAAATAACACGAAAATGACTCATATAATTGGAGATAATCCAGATTTTGTGAACAAGTATTTGGACACACTCAAAATGTTGTTAAAGTATTAAATTTACTATTGATTTTTATTATTTTTACAAACAAATTGGCTCCTTGTCTAATGAGTTGGCCAACCACTGCACTACACGCTAGTTTAAGTCTTATCACTCAAGTTATTTGGTCCAGTTCCATCGTATCCTCGTACTAGCTGTCGCCTGGCATGACGAACTGGTTATGTTCGTGTATTTTTTTTTAAATTAGCGCTAAGCAAGACATCATGAGGTTATATATATATATATATATATATATATATATATATATATATATATATATATATATATATATATATATATATATATATATATATATAAATATAAATATATATATATATATATATATATATATATATATATATATATATATATATATGTATATATATATATATATATATATATATGTATATATATATATATATATATATATATATATATATATATATATATATATATATATATATATATATATATATATATATATATATATATTTCTTGTTTCTCATGGTAACATGGGCCTATCGTTTCTTTTATGGAAGGAGGAACGTAGTTTATAGGGAACATAGTATCGGCAGTAAGTTGTGGAAAGTTATTTATTAGTATCCGCTCTTTTTTCAGACTGCCTTTTTGGGGTGAAAGGGTGAAAACCTAAAAAAAACGCTAGACGTCGTCAAAATTTAAATGGAGCGTTGAGTCTAAGTTTCTCAAATTGTCTTAAACTCTTAAGTAATTTTTTAAAGTAATTTTTATAGTATAAAGTATACACAGATAATGAAGACATTGAATAAATGAACATTTTCATATTTTTCTCCATATTAATTAAATTTTTCAGTCGCCTCCTTGTATGTAAAATATTTTGAGAAGAATTTTACAAACTTTTAATGCTAAATATATATTTTTTTATTTAATATATTTATCGGAGTGTTTCTCTGCTTATTAAAAAAAATTATTTTTTCATGTAATTCTTCATCTTTGTTAAGATATTTATAAATATTAACATTTGTGCCTGCGGAGAATTTTATGCGTGCAGTGGTTTGACTTTGTGAGGAATAAAGAGAGAAGGCGTAGGACGCAGCAAATCTTGGTCACAACTGTCGTCAAGAAAAGGCGATTCAGTTGGCTTGGCCATGCACTCCGTATGCCTCCTGAAAGCCTTAATTAAGCTTGCCTCTTTTACAAGGCATCAGGTTCGCGCCGCCCAGGACGACCACTGCTGACAGTTCTCGTCAGAACTTCAGAGAGAGGATGCAAGGTAGCCTGGCAGCCAATATAAAAGCCTGGAGACAGTTTGTGGACTCCATATGCTCCACCTAGGGAGTGATATGATTTAATTGAAAGATAATGCAGACTGAATAAATGAACATTTTTCTTCATTTTGATTAAACTTTTCAGGCGCCTCCTAGTATGTAAAATATTTTGAGAAGAATTTTACAAATATTTGATGCTAAATATTTTTTTTATTTCATGTATATTTATCGAGGTGTTTCTCTGCTTATTAAAAAAAACATTTTTCAATGCTATTTTTCATCTTTGTTAAGATATTTATAATATATAAACCTTTTTATTTACAAAGATTTATCTTACTTTTTTTAAATACAAAATAATATTAGCTGATAAATGAATGGTACTATCGGTTTTATTTTTACGCTTCAGTTAAAATGACATAATGTATTTTTAATGAAAAAATACAGAGAATAATTTTGAAAAATATCTGAATTTGTTTTTTTTTCAGGTACTAAATGATTAAGTCTGTCCTGAAACGATGTCAGTGCTTTCAAAATAATTATTAATAGAGATATAAAAATGTCGTGCTGTGCCGTTGTTCATGTACATTGCTGAAATTCTACACAAAATAAAATTACTCAATTACCCACATAATTTAATGTCGTCATTAGTCACAGTATTTTAAACAAAACCACCGTTAAATTATATTTTCCATTATTTTTAAATTTCGATAATGTATATGTCAGCCTCCGTAGTGTAATGGTCAGCACGCTCGGCTACCACTCTGAAGGACCCGGGTTCGATTCCCAGGGGGGGTAAAATATTTATTCAACTGAATACCCTGGACTGGTACCTGAAGCGGAGGACTGATCACCTTTCCTTCATGTGTAAACGATCAAGATAACACTGCATTTATATGTATCTAAAATATAAACGTTCACAGAATGGTGTGATTATTACCCATATTATTTCTGATACCTTGGATTTATGACGACGTAAATATTTTCTCCATAGATATATTTTATTGCGTTATAATACTTATCTACGTCGTCCATAAATAACGTTAGCTGTCTCGTAAACGCTAATAGTGAAAATGTATGGTTTTTATTAATTTCGACAAAAGTTCAAAAGGAAATAAATACTCTTAAATATATCACATATCGCTCACTCCTTTCAAGAACGTCATATTTCAAATATCGTCAATTTTCAGTTATGCACGTTTTCAGAATGCCCAGAAAATATACTAAATCCCAGCAAAAGAGGCATATTTTTAACTGATATTCACCCGGTACATGGCAGAAAGTGTTATTTTTGCACTTTGAAGAAAATGTATAGTTTAATTATTTTTTTAAATATACTTAATATTTTTCAAATGGAGAAAAAACCTTCAGGTTTTACCTAAAAAGATCTGTTGCATGGTGAAGTTCAGTAAGTGTCTTGATATTTATTTTTAAAACATTGTATTATATTTTCAAACTTTAAAAACGTTCTCCTGAAAAATCAAGTTTTTTTATTTATGAAGTTCTTGAAAGGTGTGAGCGATATTAGAGATATCTGTTATATTACAGCTCGAAATCGACATCCATCAATTAAATCACTGTTTCTTAAACAATTATCTTTATCTCTTAAATAAATATTAATTTGTTATAGGTGTCTCAACTTGATATGATAATTTTTATTTAAGCTTATAATTTGACCAGATAATTTATTTTCAACATTTTGAGTGTGTCCAAATACTAGTTCACATCTGGATTATCTCCAATTACAGGAGTTATTTTCATATTATTTTTTGACACCTCATCAAAGATGAAGAAGAATATGACTGTCGTCAGCCCCGTAAATTCCAAGACTTCCATATTCATCTTCATCTTTAATGAGATGTCAAAAAATAATATAAAAAATAACTCCTGCAATTCGGGATAATCCAGATTTTGTGAACAAGTATTTGGACACACTCAAATGTTGATATGATATTATCTATTGTTTTTCTTTGTAAGAATTAAGATAAGCTAAGCAAATACTTACAACATTTACATAAAATTATGAATTATCTTTTTAAAAACTTACATTCTTAAAAAAAAAATATTTTAAGTTATAACTTATTTTTTAAATGTTAATTTAATATACAAGGCTGATACTTGGTGGACTTATATTAATATAAAAAGTGCAAAACTCCCAGTTTTTTTTTTAAATTCCCTTTATTTTTACGCAAACTTTTACGAGGGTAGTATATTTGAACCAAAACGATTTTTCTTTCACTAAGGCGATTTTTCTACGAGTTAATATTAACTTATGGTTTTCCAATACATATGTTATATTATATATACAAAAACAGCACGGCCTTCCATTATGTGTTAACTTGATTTTTGAGGCGATTATGATGTATAATACCTTTTTCTTTTTTTTCTTTTTTTTTCTTTAACAGAGTGCCAAAAATTTAATCATTGATGTTATAATTTTTATTTTTTTTTTTTTTTTTTTGGAAACAGTTGAATGAATTAATTTACAATAAAGAGGAACAAAAAACAGATTTTTGCAAATGACGTACGTAAATCATATTTGATGTTTGTGAACTAGACAGCTGCAGTATAAAAACAGATTAATAAAACGAGCACAAATGTGTATCAACATGGCGGCAGCCTCTTAATGAAAATTCATTCTACTTTTATCCTTCATTTACCAACTCCATACTTCACTTCCATACATATGGGTTACTTTATTGCATCTTGACATATCGCTCACTCCTTTCAACAGCGTCATACATCAAAAAACTTGATTTTCAGAAGATCGTTTTTAATGTTTAAAAATATAATAAAATGTATTAAAAATAAATATCAAGCCACTTTTTGAACTTTTTACTATGCAACAGATCTTTTCAGGTAAAACCTGAATCTTTCTTCTCCATTTGAAAAATATTTAGTGTATTTTAAAAAATAATTACACAATACCTTTTCTTCAAAATTTTTCTAGCCTGTAGCGGGTAAATATTAAGTTCAAAATATGCACAGCTGAAAATTTTCTATTTTTCATAAATGACGTTGTTGAAAAGGGTGAGTGATGTGTCATTCGTAAATAGTTTGTAGTAAAAAAAACATACAAATAAAATAAATACTGTGTTGTGACCCCTAAACATATTGTCAACTATCTTTCCGGAAAATCGCCATAAAAAGTATGTAAATGTTTTATAGGGTGCATGGATTCGAAAGATTACGCATCCATGTATATTGAAAATGTCAGCAAACACATTTCTACGATTTGTCACGTGACTCGATTGTAGCACAGAAAATGAGATGGAAACTAAAAGAAAGGGCGCATAATTTAGGTCTGGAAATAAAGCGTAAAAAAGCACTTTAGAAATGCTTGAATTCAACCACCTATAGTATTATCCTAAAAGCTCGTATATTTCCAATGGTTTTTAATTTTATAATCAAAATGTAACTTTGTTTTAAAATCACTATAAATATTTTATTATAACTTAACTTTAATACATTATAACCTAATTATAATGTCTACCCGTTTCAAAGCTAACCGCTTCTTTATCAAGTCTGAGTATTATTAATAAGTCTTGATAAAGAAGCTATTAGCTTCGAGACCGGTAGACATTATAATTAAGTTATAATAAAATATTAATTGTGATTTTAAAACAAAATAACGTTTTAATTAAAAAAAAAGAAAATCAAAAATTTTGTGCTTCAAATAAGTTTTTAGGTTTAAAGGTTTTTATTTAATTTTTCATTGTGTATTTGGTTTTCTTTTATTACGTTTTCTTCATTATGTATGTCATACATTTTTTTAGATTTTTATTTATTATAATTTGCATTATGCATTTTAATTTTGTATTTTCTTTGTATTTTGTACAATTTCTCATTTAATATTTAATTTTATGTCTTATGCTTTAAATTTTAAATTTGAACTTTTTTGTTTGTAGTATTTGATTTTTTGTATGTTGTGCTTTGTTTTTTTGTATTTTTCACTTTGTATATAGTATAATGCACTTGGTATTTTATTTGTATTTTGATTTTTGTAATTTTTTATGGAATTTCATTTTTATTATTTTTTATTTGCATTTTACACTTTTTACATTGTATTTTGTATTTTTTGTTTTATTTTATTTTCCAAATTTTATCCATCTAAAATATGAAGATGGATCACGTTTTAAACAGACAACAAACTTTTTTTATAATACGTCTTTTTACAATCCCTAGTATCTAATTTACATATTTAAATTCTGTTCATAATATCTGCGGTATTTATTTTTCTTTTTTTACCTTTTATTTTGATACTTTTCTCTATGATGTCGAGTTACTGAAACAAGTCCTGTTTACATTGACAAACTCATAAGTGGTCTTTTACAAGCGTAGAATAAAAAAATAAAAATAATATGTTGTTTATTCCATTTCAATTTTATTTGACCAGCAACCGAGTTTTGTCGTAACTGACATCTAAAGGTGGAAACTGACCGGCGCATTTCGTCATAACGTAACACGTTACGATGCGAGCATTCAGGCAGTCAGTACACCGAGCCGAACGCTCCATCCATAGTTTCGGATGCTCGCTGATGCTCGCCGCGAGCGATGTTACGACGTTATGTTACGACGTAATGCTCCGGTCAGTCTCCACCTTAATAATAATCTAATTTAATATGGGCAACAAACTTTGCCCCCATAAAATTCGTGTGGAAAAAATTACATTGTTATTTGTTATTTTATTATATAAAATGCAGTTTCACAAAGAAATTTCAGTACATACAAAACTTAAATTCAATTATACAAGTGTTTTATTTTCATATTCAAATCTTCATATTATTCCACGAAGTTGACACCAAATTTTAAAAAAATAATGGAATTTAAATACTTTGGATATTGTCCGCCTCCGTAGTGTAATGGTCAGCACGCTCGGGTACCGTTCTGTAGGTCCCGGGTTCGATTCCCAAGGGGGGTAAAATAAATATAAGTGATTTTTTCACTGTTATATTTATTCAATATTACCCTGGACTGGTACCTGAAGCTGAGGGCTGATCACCTTTCCTTCATGCGTAAACGATCAAGATAACACTGCGTTTATATAACGCAGTGCCCTATGCACCATTGGGGTGCGGATAAGGGTTTTATTATTTTATTTATTATTGGATAATTAAAAATGAGTTTATCTGTAGGTTCGTCTTTATTTATTACTAGCTTAAAATACAATAAAATAGAAATAACGAATGTATTAAAACTTGATAATACTTATTATAGAGAGGCAAAAGGGTTATAAATCTACATACAGGATGTGTTTCATGATCGTAAAAAGCAGACTTGTTATTTTTAGCTGAATTTTGGCATAAAATATGCTGAAACGCGAGAGCACTTTGACTCGTCCCATTATTCATAGTTCCTGGAAGGTCTAATAGAATACTATTGCGAGACGAATTTCTTTCGAAAATAATACGAATTTTCGTAAACAATACAATACGAAATTCGTAAGTATTTGAAAATTGAATAATGTTACTTGTGTTTCCTTTAAAACTTCTTGGTTTCAACTGTTATTTGATAATGAATGAAGTATTTTCGATTACAAAAATAATAAAATAATAATTCTTTTAATTTCATATTTGAAATTTAAATTTAACTTTGCAAAAACCACTGTTTCTTAAAATCTACATATTGAGACACGTATTTCGATGCATTTACCATCATTATTGAATGTTCCTAGCTTAAAAAATAATTTTTCTTCTTCTCATTATATATATATATATATATATATATATATATATATATATATATATATATATATATATATATATATATATATATATATATATATATATATATATATATATATATATATATATATATATATATATATATATATATATATATATATATATATATATATATATATATATATATATATATATATATATATATATATATATATATATATATATATATATATATATATATATATATATATATATATATATATATATATATATATATATATATATATATATATATATATATATATATATATATATATATATATATATATATATATATATATATATATATATATATATATATATATATATATATATATATATATATATATATATATATATATATATATATATATATATATATATATATATATATATATATATATATATATATATATATATATATATATATATATATATATATATATATATATATATATATATATATATATATATATATATATATATATATATATATATATATATATATACATATTTATATATGTGTATATATATAATATCCTTTTTCTTCCAAGTCCATGCCTCACTTCCATACATTAAGTTTGATACCAGTACTCCGTTATGTACTGCCAGTTTTCGCTGTTACGCTTTCATTAGCTATAACTTATTTCTGTACTCAAATCACTCCCAGCATTGATTTTCATATATATATATACAGTATCTACTCAATGAATTAGGGCCACCCATTATTTTTTTGAATACTCTGAAATCTTTTGGATTATTATATTTATTTTACATAAATACTTTAAGTTTTCTATTGACATCTAATATCATGTATATTACCTTCAATAATATGTAAAATATACCTGGATTATTTAAGCCTTTACAAAATTTAAAACCCTTTTTCTGAGAAAGGTCCCTAATTAGCACAGGTAGACAGATAGTTGAAAGTTCAAAAATTAGTCCTATCTTATTTATTAGTGAAGTTTCTTGAGTTCTGGTTATTGTTTTGTTCAGAGAGGTTATATAGTTATCGTGTCTTGTGAAAAAAACTTAATTTTTAATTTTAGTTCATAAAGTATAATTTTTTTTGTAAACACAAGTGTTTTTTTTGAAAAAGACAAAATGGGAAAAAGTAAAGACATTTCTGAGGAAAAAAAGTCTAGTGTTATAGTGCTACTGAAATTAGGAATACTATCTAATAGAGAAATTTCAAAAAAAGAAAACGTTTCTCATCAAACAGTGGACAGAATTTCAAAATCAATAAAAAATCAGTCACCCGCCTCCAGCAATCGGCGAAAGAACTGTCGTAGGATTAGAAAATCAACACCGAGGACTGATCGAAAAATCGTTCAAAGTGCGTTAAAAAACCGTAGTGCATCAGTTAAAACATTAAAAATAAAATTGGAAGAAGAGGGTATAAATATATCGGTATCAACACTGAGGCGACGTCTTTACGAAGTAAATCTGAAATGCAGGCGCCCTGTAAAAGTACCAAAATTGACACCACGAATGAAAGCGGATAGATTAAAATGGGCCAGGCTACATCGAAATTACTCGGTAGATGATTGGAAAAAGGTATTTATTTAAATTGAATTTTCAACATATCATTTTAGTAAATAAACTTATATATTTGAATTAAACTTAAATTTTCATTATTTTTCAGGTCATCTTTAGTGATGAGTGCCGGTTAGAAGCCGTGACAGAGAGCCGTCGATTCGTCAGGAGAGCACCAATGGAACGTTACAATGAGGCCTGTGTGGTAAAAGTTATCAAACACCCCCCTGCAACAATGATATGGTCATGTATTATTAACAATTTACCTGGGCCGTTGTTTTTCGTGGAAGGAACAATGAACCAAAATTCCTATAAGCAGGTCCTCGAACGAATTTTATTGCCCTTCTACCATACACTCGACCCAACAGAAGGTCCATACACCTTCATGCAGGATGGGGCACCTTGCCACCGGGCTAAATCAATAATAAAAATTTTGTCTAACAAAAATCTGCCTTTGCTCCCCTGGCCTGGAAATTCTCCGGACCTTAATCCTATAGAAAACGTATGGAGCATGTTAAAAAATAAGGTTTACTCATTTCCAAATACGACAGTAGACTGTCAAAAAAAAAATATTCAAAAAAATTGGTCAGAAGACGAAGAAATAAAAAACATAATAAAACAGTGCATTTTAAGTATGCCAAAAAGAATTGAGGCAGTTATTTCTGCCAAAGGTGGAAATACTAAATACTAACTATATTTATATGAAAATATATGCATAATTTAAGCGTAATAAAGTGTTCATGTGTAAATAAAATTCAATGTTGTTTTATTTAAGGTTTTCTCTGAGTTATTCCTGTTTGAATTGAGAAATTGCGTGAAATTCTGCGTGGCCCTAATTCATTGAGTAGATACTGTATATATATATATATATATATATATATATATATATATATATATATATATATATATATATATATATATATATATATATATATATATATATATATATATATATATATATATATATATATATATATATATATATATATATATATATATATATATATATATATATATATATATATATATATATATATATATATATATATATATATATATATATATATATATATATATATATATATATATATATATATATATATATATATATATATATATATATATATATATATCTATCGATAATGTTTATCTCTGCCTTGCATTATTCCCTTATATCACCATTCAAACATCTTTTATACAACGTTTTCTGTACATTCATCTGATAATTTGCATTTTAACTACATACATCCGATCTACTTTCATCCTTTTTCTTTCAAGTCCATGCCTCACTTCCATACATTAAGTTTGATACCAGTACTCCGTTATGTACTGCCAGTTAAGCTTTCGCTGTTACGCTTTCATTAGCTATAACTTATTTCTGTACTCAAATCACTCCCAGCATTGATTTTCTTAAATAATTTCAGAGTAAACAAGAAAAATTACTATCTTTTAATCGTTATTTTTACAGTAGCATTTTTCCTCTTATTTGATAAAACTATCGAAAATAAACAGCCAAAGTTATATTGAACGTTCTGATTTTTCTGAGGCAAAGCCATTTAATTTCAGCTTTTTTCGATAATTGGGGAAAGGGAACTATACAGGGTGGCGCAAAATTAATCACTCTATCGGAAGACGTTGTCATTTTTGCAAATAACGTCGTACGTCAATCATATTTGCCATTTATAAACTAGACAGCTGCAGTATGCTAACAAATTTAAGGTGGTGCAAAATTTATGATCCGATTTTGTTTTGAGCAACTTTTTTACTGAAAAAAAAATCGAGTCATGTAAATCTTTATTTGGACATGTTTTTCTGTGAGCGGAAAAAATGATATTCGTCAAATGGTCGCTGTCTGTTTTGATACATATTTGTGCCCTTTTTATCAATTTTTTTGTATACTGCAGCTGTTTAGTTAACAACTGTCAAATATGATTGACGTACAAAGCTATTTGAAAAAAAATATAACGTATTTTGATAGGGTGATTAGTTTTGCGCCACCCAGTAGTATTGGAATTATGGAAAGAAATGTATCGGAATATAACAAAAAGATATGTAATTTTCGTATAAACGGATAGCCATTCGACTGTATATTTTTTCTTTGATCTTTGAGGCATTTATTCACGTTTGCTTGGCTCCGATATTTCTTGACGGAAATAATACAAATAGACCTTAATCCAAAAATAAAAAGGTTACATTGCTTTTCCTCGAGCGTTTGGGTCACAAATAATTATTTACCCTTGTATTATTACGCCCAGATGAATTCATCCACAGCGTTTATTTGTTATTTATTTAATGAAACTCTGAAACATATCAGGTCAGATCAAGAGACGGAAAAATCGGCGGGTATATGTCCGAAATAAAAACTTATTTCGGACATATACCCGCCGATTTTTATAATAAACATGTGTGTTTTTTTTGTTCACCTCCGTAGTGTAATGGTCAGCACGCTCGGCTACCGTTCTGGAGGTCCCGGGTTCAATTCCCAGGGGGGTCAAATATTTATTTAAGTGATTTTTTCACTGTAATATTTATTCAATATTACCCTGGACTGGTGCCTAAAGCGGACGGCTGATCACCTTTCCTTCATGTGTTAATGATCAAGATAACACTGCGTTTTTACGACATAGTGCCCTATGCACCATTGGGGTGCGGATATGTGGTTTATATATATTTTTTTTTATTATTTTATTTTTGTACATAAATTGTATACATTTATTTAAAAGAACAATTTTAAAACATATTTTTTTTTTTAAATTTGCAGAGCCACCTTGTGTGTCTTGTCGGTTGAGTTCTTTTTACACTTTTTACAGGTTTTTTTATTGTTTCCATCTTTTTTTTATTTGTATACATTTATTTAAATCACAATTTATACACATTTACATTTTTTTGTAGAGACCTACCAAGCCACCTTGTGTGTCTTGTCGGTGGAGTTCTTTTTAATATTTTTTTTTATTTACAACATTTTGAGTGTGTCCAAATACTTGTTCACAAAATCTGGATTATCTCCAATTACAGGAGTTATTTTCATATTATTTTTTGACATCTCATCAAAGATGAAGAAGAATATGGAAGTCTGGGCATTTACGGGGCTTACAACCGTCATAGGCTGGTTTAAGTGATCACTTTACACACGTGTAACATTCACCAATTCTACCCATTATTGACAACCACACTACTCAAATTTTTGGAAGTTCTATATATATGAACCAATTTAGAAACCTTGTTCATGAATCACTAGAACTTCACTAGAGACATCTATTGGTGAGATGTATTTTTTTTATTGTTTTTAACGATTTTAACCTAATATGGACACAAAAAGAGAAAAAAATTAAGAAAATAAACATTTTACAATATTCATAAAAGTAACTCTTGATCATTTACCCATTCCTTAATTTGCCTTTGTATCATATTTTATTTTGACCTCTAACATCCGTCATTTTAAACTAATATACACACACAAAACGAGAGAAAAAAATACAAATATAAACTTTCTTACAATTTTCATAGAATTAAATCTTGATCATTTACCCATTCCTTTATGCCTTTGTTCTACATTTTATTTTGACATCTTACTTATTAAAAATTAAAAATTATTGCGTATGTTACTGTTACTTTCAATAGATGGCGTTGCCATAGGAGCAAAGAAACTTTTTTTAATTAATCACTTTTTATATTTAATCATAATAACTATAAAACCCTTATCCGCATCCCAATGGTGCATAGGGCACTGCGTCATATAAAGGTTGAGTTGAACCAGATATAGTTATATTTTGTACATACAAAATTTAGCGTTTTATACAAACAATAAAATAGGTCATTGTAAAATTAAAGACGATAAATACAATCATTTTGGTGTTTATAAATTGAATTGTTCCAATTGTCCAGCTTTTAAAACAGGAAAAAAATCGCGTAAATTTAATATCAGAATTAAGGAGCATCTTAGGTGCCTTTAAATATTTATAATATAAAAATATAAAAATATTTTTCCCGAATTTGCTGATCCTTATATCTGAAGACCAAAATTTTAATAAATCAAAGGGTATAGAAATTTTACATGTAGATAAAACTAGTCTTTGTTAAGATAATCTAGAAAAATTATTAATAAGTAAAGCAATTAATAAAGACTTACCTTTAATAAAAACCTCACTTTATTTAACTTTAAGTCCACTGTGAAAAATATTCCATTTATTGTTTCGGCATTAACTTTGTGGTAAGACATGTTACAATGATTAAAGAAAACACTTGTTTTTTACCACTTGAGTTTTATTATAGACTACATGTTTCAGAAGTTAAACTTCCATCATTCAGGTCTGTATAATAAGTTTGTATACAGACCTGAATGATGAAAGTTTAACTTCTGAAACATGTAGTCTATAATAAAACTCAAGTGGTAAAAAACAAGTGTTTTCTTTAATCATTGAAAAATATTCCCATTGTGATTCATTAGTTTTCTTTCTCTCTTTCAAAATTTTATTTCTCTATAAATGTCAGACGGTAATAATTTTATTCTAATGACGTGATGATGGAATGATTTTTTTGACCCCGGTAGTCACAATAAGTGTTTTTTAAAGTGATATTACACAAAGTAAACGATGAATGATATGGAGAGTTTAATCGTGTTTTACCTCAAAATAACTTTTAGGAGATACAAGATTTTGAACAAACGAACGTTAAAATTTTTATTCATAATATTTTGAGTGTATCAAAATACTTGTTCACGAATTTGGATTTTCTCCATTTATTTTTTCCGTTTTTTTTTTGACACTCAATAAAGATAAAGGGGAATGTGGATATCAGGGTAATTACAAGGCTTATGACCTATTATAGGCTAGTTTAAAGGCCTGTCTTAGGCTGGTTAAAGGCTGGTTATAAAAAAATGTATAGATAAAATAAAATAAAGCAAAAAGAAAAATAATAAATAACAGAAATTTTTTTTTTTTTTTAAATGAAACATACTCGTATTATTATCGTAGGCAATTCGAAACAATATTTTCTCGTTCGAAGGCCGAATTCGATTCTGATTTAAATACGTTTGGCAATTCCCGAACAAACTACTAGAACTAGAGGGAAAAGCAGCGGCTCTCAAAGTGTGTTCCGCGGAGCCCTGTATCTCCACAAGGCCCCTGCTAGGGAACTGTAATGCTACAATAAAAAACAAGGAACAAATAAATTTATCTTTTTTTTTTGACATCTGAATATAGATTAAGAAGAATATGGAAGTCTGGGTATTTACGGGGCTGACGACCGTCATAGGCTAGTCAAGAAGATCGCTTTACACACGTGTAACATTCACCAATTCTACACATGATTGTCAAACAAACAACTGAAATTCTTGAAGCTCTATATATTGGATCATTTTCGATATTAGATCATTGTCCTTGAATCACTATAATTTTCACTAGAGACATACATCTATTGGTGAGATGAAGAAGCTTTTTTCATTAAGCAGAAACTCTTTTATTTTTATGTGAGGCCCGAATTCTGGATTATAATCACATACTCGTACATATGAGAAACGCCAGAAAATATCCTGTTCATTTTATTATTTTACCAGAAAATAAATAAATAAATAAATTTGTCCATTTTTAATTAATGTTTTACTTAGTAATTAATGAAATAAATTTATATTGATATATTAACAAAGATGAAGAAGGATCTAACATACATTCAATAAAGGTCTGTGCTAGTAAAAAAACTTATTCAATTCAACTATAGATGTTGCCGAGGAAGTAGCATACGCAAGATGTTTTCAATTATAGAATAAATATGACTTTAAAAATTTGGATAGTGTGGTTGATTTACCATGATTTACCATGAGTAGAATGATGAGTACTGCACGTGCATAAAGTGATAACTAAACCTGGGACAGGTCGTAAGCCTTGTAATTGTCCAGACTTCCATAAACCCACAATATTACACTGTTTGTTTATATTGCAATATCAATAAAATAATACTTACATAAATAACTTAAAAGTGTAAAATTTATATTCGATGCACTAACTTTGTGATTTTCCATTTCATAATCAAAATTTTACTTTGTTTTAAAAATCACTATAAATATTTTATTTTAACTTAATTATAATGTCTACCGGTTTTGAAGCTAACCGCTTCTTTTCGCTAAAAGAAGCGGTTAGCTGCAAAACCGGTAGACATTTTAATTAAGTTATAATAAAAAAAAATAGTGATTTTATAACAAAGTTGCATTTTAATTATAACTTAAAAGTGCTCCATTTACAAATAATAATACGTTTGAATTTAAAATATTTTTTCAACACAACCAAAGCAAATTATCATTACTAAAATATTTGTTGAACATTTTTTTTAAAATTAATAGTGAATTTAAGTTTTTTTTTTAAATAGTTTGTTCAATGTGTTAATTATCGTGTGTTATTTTGTATGCGGTTCTAGAATTTAGTAGTGTATGAATATAATGTACTCGTACGTATTTTAGTTTTTTTTCAATAATTTAAATTAAATCATTAACATAAAACCAGGTTTTCCTTTATTAAACGCTTCTTAAAATATTTAGTTTTTTAAAAGGCTTCTTCGTCAAAAAAGTTTAAGCACCGCTGGTATAAAGGAACTAGCCGGAAATGCTTTTTTCGTCTGGCTTATCAGCGCTTTAGCGGCATATACCCGTATAGCCTCCCTTTATCCAGTATAAAGGGTACGCATACTTATATACATATTGTATTGTATGGATAGACCAGTATTCATGTTGTATGGGTATCTTTTTGCTTTGAATCCAGTTTACTCCATTTCCGAATGGTTAACTTTTGTACGGAATATCCCTTTAAAATGCATTGTTTTTGACCTCTTCTGGATTCCTCTGCTCCTGGTATAATAACTACATATAACTGAACTATTCTTACCCTTATCTGAACTCAATGGTGCATAGGGTAGTGCATCGTATTGACGCAGTGATATCTTGATCGTTTCTTATATGGAGGCGAGGTGATCAACCCTGCGCTTCAGGTACCAATCCAGGGTTTATTGGCATGTACCCGTATAGCCTCTCTTCATCCAGTATAAAGGGTACGCTTACTTATATACAGATTGTATTGTATGAATAGACCAGTATCCATGTTGTATGGGTATCTTTTTGCTTTGAATCCAGTTTACTCCATTTCCGAATGGTTAACTTTTGCACGGAATATCCCACAAAAAAATTGCCTTCGAAATGCGTTGTTTTTTACCTCTTTTGGATTCCTCTGCTCTTGGTATAATAACTACATATAACTGAACTATTTTTACCCTTATCTGCACCTAATGGTGCGTAGGGTACTGCATAGCATTGACGAAGTGTTGTTTTGATCATTTCTTACATACAGACAAGGTGATCATTCATGCGCTTCAGGTACCGGTCCAGGGTAACATTGGATAATACGTATATTGCATAAATATTATATTGAAAAATCACTAATGTTTATTTTGTTCCTTTCCTGGGAATCGAACCCGAGTCTCTAGCATGATAGCTAAACACTATAACCATTACACTATGGAGGCAGACTATAATAATGATGTTTATAAATAATTTTTTAGTTGTCATGAATTCAAATCGTTTAAATATTCATGTTTAGGTAGCTGAAAAACAAGACTTTATAACGTAAAAAGAATTTTATCTCTTTTTTATCCGCATTTGCAGTATTACGGTTGGGACAGTTGACGACCATTTAAAAGTCCCAGATTCGATTACTGTTTACATATTCTCAACATTTTTAGGTGTGTCCAAATCCTTGTTCACAAATCTGGGTTTCTCCACTTAGAAGTTATTTTTACATTTTGACATCTCAACATAGATGAATAAGATTTTTTTTAAGAAGAATTTGAAGTCTTAATTTATACAGGGCTTAGAACCTGTCATAGGATGGTTTAGTGATCACTTTATACACATGTAAAATTCTTTATTCTACCCATGATATCCATCAGGAGTACATTTTGTAAAGCGTGTTTCTTCCACCGTGTAACTAATTACAAAGTTTTAAAGGTTTTTAGTTAGCATATTTTACGTGAGTTTTATTTCATATTTTCAGAGCTGAAATTTCATCGCTATCAAGTACAGATGCTGAAAGAAGCTTGTAGAATAATTACTCCCCTGAAACGTTCCCCTATTACTAAGTGAGGTAGCATATGTTTATAGCCGTAACGTGTTAAGGTTATATTACGATTATAAACTCGGTGCTGATTCTGAACCATAGTATTATTCAAATTCATGCTGATTATGAAAAAAAAACTTGAATTTTTATTTATTTACAATAATTTTACAACATTTTGAGTGTGTCCAAATACTTGTTCACAAAAACTGGATTATCTCCAATTACAGGAGTTATTTTCATATTATTTTTTGACATCTCATCAAAGATGAAGAAGAATATGGAAGTCTGGGCATTTACGGGGCTGACGACCGTCATCGGCTTGTTTAAGTGATCACTTTACACACGTGTAACATTCACCAATTCTACCAATCATTGACAACCACACTACTCAAATTCTTCGTCAAATGACGGTCGTCAGCCCCGTAAATGCCCAGACTTCCATATTCTTCTTCATCTTTAATGAGATGTCAAAAAAGAATACAATAATTTTAGTGTTCAAATTTTTGTTAACGATATCTGAATTTGACTTCACTTTCTTCTGTTTTGTATATCATGATTTCTTATCGATATCTTAACATAGATAAAGAATATGGATGTTTTGTCAATTATGGGGCTTGCAACCTATCATAATTTTTTTTTATCTATCGAAGTTGTGGGAAATTCAATGAATATTGTACCCACCTTGATATGTTCTACTCCAATCTTTTAAACTTTAAAGCTGAATTGTTCGAAATCTTATAAACCTAAAAAGGTAATTCTATTCCCTGTCCTTTCCTTTTCTTCTTTTCCTATCACTGCCATCTCCTTTTCTCCTTATCCCATCCTTGTCTCATGTCTCAGACTTTATATAGACCTCTATTATGCATAGTTGTGAAGAACTATAATTGGTTCTCATGATTTTATTTTTTGTATTCTGATGTATCATATATTGTAACTGTTGTTCTTCCTTCCAATAAAATCAAAATAAATAAAATTACTGGTAAAAGTCGTTTCTTAAATAATGGTTTAATGAAGGTTTCTATACAACATTTTGAGTGTGTCCAAATACTTGTTCACAAAATCTGGAATATCTCCGATTACAGGAGTCACTTTCATATTATTTTTGACATCTCATCAAAGATGAAGAAGAATATGGAAGTCTGGGCATTTACGGGGCTGACGACCGTCATAGGCTGGTTTAAGTGATCACTTTACACACGTGTAACATTCATCAATTCTACCCATTATTGACAACCACTCTATTCAAATTCTCGGAAGTTCTTTATATATGAACCAATTTTAGAAACCTTGTTCTAGAATCACTAGAACTTCACTAGAGACATCTATTGGTGAGATGCCCGTAAATGCCCAGACTTCCATATTCTTCTTCATCTTTAATGATATGTCAAAAATAAGGTTTCTATAAATAAATATAAACTGACTTATTTCAAGCATATACATGTTTACAACCAAAGAAACAGACTTCAAAATTTAAGTAAGTACTGTAATAGAATGATGAATGTTAAACCTGTATACATGACGACTTAAACCAGCCAGCAATAGGTCGAAAACTTTTCAAATGTCCAAGGTTCCACATTCTTCATTTATTTACAACATTTTGAGTGTGTCCAAATACTTGTTCACAAAATCTGGATTATCTCCAATTACAGGAGTTATTTTCATATTATTTGGGCACCTCAAAATGTTGTAAATAAATTATCTGGTCAAATTATAAGCTTAATAATAAAAATGAAAATGGTGTTTTCTGGCGTTACTCATGTGTGTGATTATAATCCAGGATTCGGACCTCACATACTAATATAAGAGTTTCTGCTTAATAAAAAGCTTCTTTACATCTCACTAATAGATGTCTCTAGTGAAGTTCTTGTGATTCAAGAACAAGGTTTCTAAATTGGATCATATATGTATATAGAACTTCCAAGAATTTGAGTAGTGTGGTTGTCAATAATGGGTAGAATTGGTGCATGTTACATGTGTGTAAAGTGATCACTTAAACCAGCCTATGGCGGTCGTCAGCCCCGTAAATGCCCAGATTTCCATATTCTTCTTCATCTTTGATGAGATGTTAAAAAATAATTCTTCATTTATGTTGTAAAATGATTAAAGAAAACACTTGTTTTATACCACTTGAGTTTTATTAATGACTACATGTTTCAGAAGTTAAACTTCCATTATTCAGGTCTGTATAATAAATAATAATAATAATAATGATAATAATAATAGTAATAGTCGATATAATAGTGTTTTCTTTAATAATTGTAACATGTCTTACCAAAAAGTTAATGCCGAAACAATAAATAAAATATGTTGACAAATGTTAATTTTTCATGAAAAATAAACAAATGAACAAAAATAATAAAAGAAATAAAAAATAAATAAAAAAACCCTTACCGCACCCCAATGGTGCATAGGGCACTGCTTCATATAAACGCAGTGTTATCTCGATCGATTACACATGAAGGAAAGGTGATCAGCCCTCCACTTCAGGTACCAGTCCAGTGTAATATTGAATAAATATTAGAGTGAAAAAATCACTTTTATTTATTGAACCCCCATTGGGAATCGAACCTGGAACCATAATAAATTATGTAAAATTATGTTAATTAAGTTAAATGTTTCCCTTTACGCCGTAAACATTTTTCTTTACATAGTATGTCACAAAACTTGCCCTTTACAGCGTTCATATCTATCTATACCAATTATGTCAGTCAATGCATTGGTCCAAATAGCTCTTCACACCTTCCTATGTAAACCTCTCATATCTGTCGTAACTAAGTATGTCAGTCAATACAGTGGTCCAAATAGCCTTATACTCTTTTCTTCTTACAGCTTTCACATCTTTTGATACTCAATATGTCAGTCAAAACAATAGTTCAAATAGCCATTTACACCTTTCCCTTTACAGCGTTCACATCTTTCGTAACTTAGTCTGTCAGTCAATACGGTGGTCCAAATAACCCTTCACACCTTTCTTTTTATGACATTTACGTATTTTAAAACTTAATATGTCAGTAAATACAGTGGTCGAAATAGCTCTTCAAACCTTTCTCTTTTCAGTGTTCACATAACGTTATCACCCTTTTTACCACATGACGCTATGAGCGCAATCAATGAACAAACCAATTGGTTTTCTGTTAAGCGTATTTTTTTCAGGATTTTTTCCATTTCCGAGCGTTTGTGAGTAATTTCAGGAGAAAATCTAACATGAAAAAGGCAATCCTCCACTCTAAAAAGAAAGACCAGAGATTTACGAAACCTCTTTTTTACACCCTTTTGTTCAGTATTGCTACCCCTTTCGTGAGATAACCCCCAGTTAACTGTAACTGGCTGTTGCGATATGATATTTGAGATGGTTTAACCACGGTTTACTTTTAATCGTTCAACTTTAATAATTGATTTAATCATTATTTTGTTAGTCTGTGAATTTTTTTCATCGTTATTATATTCTTGCTATAATATCCCAATAAGTTGTAAAAGGTATAATTGTTCGAAAATTCAAACTTCTATTCATGATTTTATTATTAATTGTATTTCATTATAAAGGGAACAACTTAATTTATAATAGCTCTAATAGTCCACGCATTGCTACGAATCAATCTGATGAAATGAAAAAGAAAAAGCATTAATATATGTAGTTTATATAAGCACTTTAAATCTATTTTAATTAACTAACTAACTAACCATCGCGCTGTTTCACCACAGGGGTAGGTAGAGAGAATAGAACGCCACACTACTCTGTCCTTGCAAACATTC
>NW_028280893.1:5000-92062 GCF_059751285.1 Brachycentrus maculatus
TAAATATATATATATATATATATATATATATATATATATATATATATATAATATATATATATATATTTATATAATATATATATATATATATATATATACATATATTTATGTATATATATAATTATAAATATAAATTTATATATATATATATATATATATATATATATATACATATTTATATATATATATATATATATATATATATATATATATATATATATATATATATATATATATATATAAATATATATATATATATATATATATATATATATATATATATATATATATAATATATATATATATAATATATATATTTATATATATAAACACATTTATATATATATATGGTATTTAGATATGACGGACACCACCTCCCCTCAATTATTCCGTTATATCGAGGTGTTAGGTACTGATATTTATTGGAATCTATTGTTACACGTATTTTGATGCATTCCGCATCATTTTCAAACACCGTGTTGTTTGAAAACACGTGTCACAATAGATTTTATGAAATGGTGGTATTTACCAAGTAAAACTTTGGTTAAAATATAAAATGAGAGTTTAATTTGAAAAGATCGTTAAGTATCGATCTTGTGCGGGCAGTTTTCTTTAAGAAGCTGAACCCATTTAGTTAACGATCGACAGCAAATAAATAATAGGCACCCTCCTCACAACACGCAGAAGCGCTATTTGTTTCCATCAGCATTAATTAAATTACCTGGAAGGGCATGAAAATTCTGCAGCCATTTGTAACTGTTACAGCGTCATAAACGTATTGCTTTATTAAGAAAAAGCTCATTTCGCAATGCCCTGAAAAATCTGCCTGCCAAATGAAAGTTCTGAAATTTTACAGCTTTTAAAATGGCGAAAGAAATAAATGTGATATTTTTTTATACCCTTTAATGGTTTTCGTAAAAACATGTAATAACCAAACAGTTTCAATTGTTTTTTTGTTTAAAAATGCTTATTTTATATCCACCACCCCAACGTTTACTATCAGTTCCTCACATCACAGAATATGCTCTTATTTAAAAACAGACTATGACTTTGGATTTTATTTTTTGACATATCATCAAAGATGAAGAGTAATATGGAAATCTGGGCATTTACGGGGCTGACGACCATCATGGGCTGGTTTGAGTGATCATTTTACATACGTGTAACATTCACCACTTCCCCCCATTATTGACAACCACACTACTCAAATTCTTGGAAGTTATAGAACTTCTAGTGATTCAAGAACAATGTTTCAAAATTAGTTCATATACATATAAAGATATATGAACCAATTTGAAAACATTGTTTTTGAATCACTAGAACTTCACTAGAGACATCTATTAGTGATATGAAAAGAAGCTTTTTATTGAGCAGAAACTCTTTTATTAGTATGTACTTTGGGTTTGTCAACATTCATCAAATCGCTCTCTTTTTTTGCTCCAAATCGCTTCTTTCGGAAAATTATACAGATCAATCTCATAACACAGTAAGTACATACTAGCTCACAAAAACCTTCAAAGTCGGATTGAAAATGCTTTTATTTAAACCTTTTATTTATATGCAAGATCTGAACCCCGGATATATTTTCATACTGAGAAACGCCTGAAAACAAGATTTTCAATTTGATTTTATTTACAACATTTTGTTGTTTTCAACAAACATTGTAAAAGAAAATTAAAACCTTTTGAGGTTTTCAGAATGCTTACTAACTCTGAAAGCTCGTAGAAGTAAAAGTACAGGTTTGTATCCTGAAACACGTCATCATTCTAAATGTACCACTTTGAATTTTCTCTTAATTTGTTAAATATAATATATTGAATATTATATTTAAGAAATTAATTTTTTGCAAACGCAGAACGTACACCACAGTAACAAAAAAGAGCTAAAAGTGTCAGAAATAAAGACTCTGAGAAGCATATCAGGCAAGAGTCTACGAGATAGAATAAGGAACACCGGGGTAAGAGAAATATGTAAGATCGAAGTTGTCGTTAGGTGGGGATGGCTACAAAGAAGACAATGGTATGCGCATGTGAAGAAAATGGAACCATCCAGGCTCTCCCACATCACACTGCTTGGCCTATCCCAAGATACGACTCCCGGGTAGACCAACAAAGAGTTGAATTGACAGCTGGGAATCAACATCGCAGGAGGCTTTTCTTTCTTAAAACATGCCACAAGGCCTTCACCAAGTAAACATATTTATAATGAGCTTTTTTCCTTTGTTACATTTTCAGCATTTTCAGCATAATCTTTTAAATAATTTAAAGTATAAAATTATATTTTTAATGCACAAAGGCAGCTTCACAAAGGTTCTATTAATTATTCTGTTCATGATTTTCAAGTAGGAAATTAAAGTTCTTAGACCTTCGAACTAAATAAGTACCTGCACCTACAAGTTATTAATATTCATAGCATAATTAAAAGTGTGTTTAATATTGTAAAGAGATAAGCTTAACATTAATGAGTAATTTACAGTCCTGATTATAAAACATTTAAAAAGTCGTGTTGGTTATTTTTTTACTAAAAGCTTAAAATAATTTTTAGCGCCAATTAAAAGAAAATCAACATTTTAATGTGTCCAAATACTTGCTACAAATCTAGATTATTTCTAATAAGGAGTCATTTTATATTATTTTTTGCCAATTTTCTTTCATCTCTCCAATAGATTCTCAAGCGGAATTCCATTGATTCAAGAACAACGTTTGGAAATTGGATTATATACACACATAATAGAACTTCCAAGAATTTGAGTAGTGTTGTTGTCAATCATGGTTAGAATTGGTAAATGTTACACGTGTGTAAAGTGATCACTTAAACCAGCCTATGACGGTCGTAAGCCCCGTAAATGCCCAGACTTACATAACCTTACTTATTTATTTTTTTACAAAAATGTTAATAAAATTAGTATATAACCACTCACCGAGATTTTTACGTCTACCGGTTTCGAGACGTACCCGTCTCTTCGTCAGGACAATCACTAACACAGCATGCAAACAATACTACCCTTCACCACCATAGCACCATTTACACACTCAAAACTACACAAATTGTCTAACACATGCGATTTTTGGTCGACCCGAAGACCAACATGCACTATAGTTTTCAATACAGACATGCGTTACGAGCCGAGGTTAAACGTATATTAGTTAAACTAATATACGTTTAACCTCGGCTCGTAACGCATGTCTGTATTGAAAACTATAGTGCATGTTGGTCTTCGGGTCGACCAAAAATCGCATGTGTTAGACAATTTGTGTAGTTTTGAGTGTGTAAATGGTGCTATGGTGGTGAAGGGTAGTATTGTTTGCATGCTGTGTTAGTGATTGTCCTGACGAAGAGACGGGTACGTCTCGAAACCGGTAGACGTAAAAATCTCGGTGAGTGGTTATATACTAATTTTATTAACATTTTTGTAAAAAAATAAATAAGTAAAAATGACTAACCACAAAGTAAATGCTTTAAATATTAATAATATTGAGAATATTACATAACCTTCTTTATCTTTGTTGTGATGTCAGAAATAATATTTTAAATAATGTTTATTAATATATTAATACACTATGGGTGTCTTAACTTGGAGATGAAGCATCTATTTTTTTTTCTTCTTATTTTTTTAAAATATTTTCGGTTAACTTTGGTTTGGTAATCATGTAACAATAGGTTAAGAAATACCTATATCCTTTTATTTTTCATTTATTATTTTTAACATCCCAACAAAGATGAAGAAGTATATATAAGTCTGGACATTTACATCGGGCTTACGACCGTCATAGGCTGGTTTAAGTGATCACTTTACACACGTATAACATTCACCAATTCTATCCGTGATTGTCAACCACACTACTTAAATTCTTGGAACTTTTATAAATGGTTCAGTTTCGAAACAAAGTGCTTGAATCACTAGAATTTCACTAGATTTTGCCATCTGTTAGTGAGATGAAAGAAGTTTTTTATTGAGCAGAAACCCTTACACACGTGTGAGGTCCGAATCCTAGGTTATAATCACGAGAAACGAGAAACGCCAGAAAAAAATATTTTAATTTTATTATTTTAGCTTATAAGTTGACCAACATTTTGAGTGTGTCCAATGGATTCGCTCTAACTATTTCATTGAAATGTTCATTCAGGGAAATGATCGTTCGACATAATAGAAGTCAGCAAAAACTCTTAAATTTAGATACGAAATATGATAAAAGTCTGAGCATCCAATTGCTTAGGGCGTGCCATTCAGCTGGTTCAAGTGATCACTTTCTATGTACACTAATGTAACGTTCATCTTGCGATGTGCACAGCGGTCACGGCTCAAATTAGACGTCATTAAAGTCAAAACATGTCCATAATTGTTCTCCTAGGGTTTTCGAAAATGGCCACATACCGAGAACTCCTTATATAAATCCTAGTGCAAAGTTTACTCGAGAGTGGCTCGATGATTTGAGAGTCACGTGAGCCTAATTACTCTCTTACATTGGAGATGGTCCAAGTTTCTGAGACATCGTCTTGTATGAGATATTGGGCGTATTCTCAGCTCTGTCCGACCGAAATTCTTAGAGTTACGTATGCACCATATAAAAGTATTTCCTTTTCCGAAGCAGATAATAAGTACGTTAAGCTTTTACGTTAAAGGTCTTGGGTTCAATTTCAAGGACATAAAAAATAAAATGATTGCATTTTTTCATGTCAACATAGACGAAGAAGGATATGGAAGTCTAGCTATTTACAGGGATTGTGAACTTAGGCTGGTTATTTATTACTTTTGATACTTATAACTATCGTCGACTTAGTTAAAATGTTGTAAATAATTAAATAAGCTATTTAGGAGCTCTGAATAGCACAATACGAAAACACTATCTCGATTTTCATTAAATAAACTTATTGAATTTAGTAAGATATTTTTTTTCCAAATATTTATATATTATTGTTATCCACCTTCGTAGTGTAATGGCCAATATGCTCGGCTACCGTTCTGGAGGTCCCGGGTTCGATTTTCATGGGGTGGGTCAAATAAATATCTTACTAAATATGATTTTTTCACTCTAATATTTATTCAATATTACCCTGGATTGCTACCTGAAGCGGAGGGCTTATCAACTTTCCTTAATGTGTTATCGGTCGAAATAACGCTGCGTTTATATGATGCAGTGCCCTGTGCACCATCGGGTAAAGGTTTGAAGAATATATTTTTGGACTCAAATATTTAAAAATAAAAACATTATATGTTTTTGCGTATATATATATATTGTGTATATATATATATATATATATATATATATATATATATATATATATATATATATATATATATATATATATATATATATATATATATATATATATATATATATATATATATATATATATATATATATATATATATTTTATATATATAAATATATATATATATATATATGTATATATGTATATTTATATATATATATATATATATATATATATATATATATATTATATATATATATATATATATATATATATATATATATATATATATATATATATATATATATATATATATAAATATTTATATATATATATGTATATATGTATATATATATATATATATATATATATATATATATATATATATATATATATATATATATATATTTATATATATATATATATATATATATATACATATATATATATATATATATATATATATATATATATATATATATATATATATATATATATATATATATATATATATATATATATATATATATATATGTATATATGAATATATATATATATATATATATATATATATATATATATATATATATATATATATATATATATATATATATATATATTATATATATATATATATATATATATATATATATTTATATATATATACATATAAATACATATATATATATATATATATATATATATATATATATATATATATATATATATATATATATATATATAATATATATATATATATATATATATATATATATATATATATATATATATATATATATATATATATATATATATATATATATATATATATATATATATATGTATATATATATATATATATATATATATATATATATATATATATATAAAATATATATATATATATATTGTAAATATATATATATATATATAAATATATATATATATATATATATATAAATATATATATATATATATATATATATATATATATATATATATATATATATATATATATATATATATATATATATATATATATATATATATATATACACAATGTATAAATGTACTAGAAAGAAAAATAAAACAAAATGATGTGAATATGGTTAGTAAAAGAAGCAGAGGAAGACTATGGCAAACTTGGCATAATCAAGTATTTCAATTACTTATAAGTGGTCAGGTCAGGAGTCTGAAAATTCTGCGGGTATGTATGAGGAGATGTTCGAATATGGAAGAGGCCAAGAATATTTGCAAAGACAGATTGGTGTGCCGTTCTATTCTCTCTGCCTACCCCTGCAGTGCGATGGTTACTTAATTTTTTTTGTTATAATATTTATGTCGCACTTATCAAACGACCGACGTAAAAATAGTATAAAAGAACAAAAGGGTAAAATTCACCCTTCAAGTAATTGATATATTACGTTTGATTTGGTATTATTTCGCCTTGGGGTCAAAACACACTTTTGGTCACTTCATAAACCCTCTCGGTTCCCGAGGGGTCTGTGATTTATACCCCGTAAAAAGCCATAACTTTCATTTCATGCGAATAACCCTCTTATGATCAAATACCTTGGAGCCTTATCCTCTAAGAGCGAAATTCATGATTTATTCGAAATCGATTTCGATAAAGATAAATTATACTTAATTTATTTATCGGCGTTGGTTCTAGTCATAATTCAATTAATTAATAATACTCTTGTATTTAAATATAAATAAAAAAACCTTATCCGCACCCTAATGGTGCATAGGGCACTGCGTAATACAAACGCAGTGTTATCTTGATCGTTTACACATGAGGGAAAGGTGATCAGCCTTCCGCTTCAGGTACCAATCCAGGATAGTATTGAATAAATAGTACAGTGAAAAAACACAAATATTTATTTTACCCCCCCTGGGAATCGAACTCGGGACCTCCAGAACGGTAGCCAAGCGTGCTGACCATTACACTACGGAGGCGAACAATATTTTTATGGTGAAAATATTTTTTTTTGTAATAATGCAAACTTAGGAAAAGTTAAAAGTTAAAGCGAATTGGTTTATATTGTAAAATTATTTATGATTAGATTATGCAAGTTGTAAGTCTATGTAAGTTGAATTGTTATAGATGAAAGGCAATTTTTGTTTCTTTAAAATATTCATACCGTAATTTCAGCATCTTCTGTTGTATATAATAGCGATCGATGCAATTTCAAACATGGTTCATGGATGGTAGCGTGTTTCTTAGTAGCTACTGGTATAGATATCCAACGTTTTTATTTCGTCACAAGCATTGTGAGATTATTTAAGTAGGTTTATTAGAACTATGTGCTATAAATTATTTATCTTTTCTCGTAATACTGTGAAAATATAAAAAATAAAAAAAATAAAAAGTAGAATTTTTCCTCAATTAAATTGTTGCGTGCTGTATTCATATACTTATTTGTTCAAACACCTAACTTACGTTTTATTAATCAAACTAATGTTTTATTAATTATTATTATTATATCGACAGCCCCTACGTAAAGAACTCTATCTGCAAATCTGTTACTTTACAGGAGAGAGCTTAGAAGATTTTTTCAACGTATTTTTTGTATTATTAATTAACGGTTTTATCTGAAATTCTAAACTAGTATTTGACATTAAAATAAAAAATTATATGTTTCGTCAAAATTAAGTAGTTAGCGTTTTAGGAGTTCAGTTCATTTTGAAAATTCGATGTAGATAGCTATGTGGATAGCCTGAAAACTAGGCGTATTATTTTTTTGTTTGTTTATTTATATTTGTAGATAACGGTCAGTTGATAACATGCAACAAATATCTCAAAATTGACAAAAATGTAGTTAGAGCACTTTACGTAGGGCACGTCGTTATTAGCTTCTAGTTTTAGTGTAATCCTTTTAGCCTTGGGATATTTGTCGACTTTATTACTGTTTGTTGGTATTATACTAAAAATATACGAAACATAAAACAAAAAATATTGTATTATGTTTATATTTTTATTAACCTACAACCCGAAATACAACTACTTATAACCCTTTGGGTACACATATTTTCAAATCTATTGTGATACATTCCGTATCATTTTCAAATACCGTATGTGAAGCTAAGTTTAAATTTTAGGGTTATGTCCTTGGGACGTTGAAGGATAAAGAAAGGTTGGAGCTGTTTCATATTTTCTGTTTTTTGCTCAGTGGAAACGAAAACAATAGGGGAGAGGCTTTATTCATTGTTAATTATGGGCTTATTATAATTAATACTTTTAAATCAATTTATTTGTCCGGCTACGTAGTGTAATGGTCAGCACGCTCGGCTACCGTTCTGGAGGTCCCGGGTTCGATTCCTAGGGAGGGGTCAAATAAATATAAGTGATTTTTTCACTCTAATATTTATTCAATATTACCCTGGACTGGTACCTGAAGCAGAGGGCTGATCACCTTTCCTTCGTGTTTTAACGATCGAGATAACAATGTGTTTATATGATATCGAGATAACAATGAATGCAGTGCCCTATGCACCATTGGGGTACGGATAAGGGTTGAAAAAGAGAAAAGATAATTAATATTTTTATGAATTGATATTATTTAAAAATGTATTTGGGATCATTATTCATTATATGGTTAGCGAATTCTGATTTTTTTTTATTTCTCAGTCAAATCGTTACTTATATATCAAGTTGAAAGTAGCGTCTGGTTCCTTATTTTTTGTATGTTTTTCTTTGGCCGCTTCGACTTTGAGGAACTCAATTATTAACTCACCGTTAAAATTTACCTTTTGACTAAAGAGTAAGTGTTTTAAAACTGTCTAGCCCATCGTGGTTCAAATCTTTAACCCAGTGGTAATACAAATATTCAATTTTGTGTCTTTCAACTCAAATAACAAGATAATTTTCTGAAACTTGGATTTCCTGCGTAAGCAAACCTTTCGATCTAACAATATTTAACTTAAAAGTATTAAGCGTTCAAACTTGAAACTCCACAGACGGAATCACAAATATTTTTTTTACGAAACGAAACAGGATAAAACTAATTTTTAGAATTTAACTTAAGATGTCGCCGATGAAATTTCATTCGATAAATCAAGTGACCACTTTAATTGAAGCATAAATAAAAATTTTGGAAATTTTAGAAATATGGTAGGCGATCAAGGGGTAGAATAGTTAATGTTACGCGGTGTATAAAGTAAACGCTGTAATCACTTAAACCAGCCAGTTACAGCTTGTAAGCCCTTTAAATGCCTAGACCAATAACACTGCTTCAGTAAATTTATTAATCTATGTTGAAATATCAATAAAATCCTAATTTTATTTATTGTTTCGGCATTAACTTTGTGGTAAGACATGTTACAATAATTAAAGAAAACACTTCGTTTTTTACCACTTGAGTTTAATTATAGACTACATGTTTCAGAAGCTAAACTTCCATCATTCAGGTCTGTATAATAACAAAGTTAGGAAGTTTAGCTTCTGAAACATGCAGTCTATAATTAAACTCAAGTGGTAAAAAACGAAGTGTTTTCTTTAATTATGGTAAAATCCTAATTTATTATAAATTTTTAACTTCGTGGAAAAACATGATTTAAAAATAAAAACTTAAAAACACGTTTAAAAGACCACTTTCCTGTTTATTAATGTAAACAAGACCAGTTTCGTGAGCAAAAAGCTGCTTGTTATTTCATATATTGAGCTTGTGTAGTTCTCGAAACTCATGTTCACATAAAGAAACTCTTAAGAGGTGAGTTATTTTTATAATTAAATTATTAGCGTATATATCGCGTATATATATAGCGTATATATATATATAATAATAAATTCTTTGACATCAGTTTTTTTATTAAACAGTTTTAAATTAATATAAGATAACATATGAGAACAGAAACTGTTATAAAATAAAACATTTAATATTTTTACATGTTGATGAGAACATTTGTAGTTCTCAAAACTGGTCATGTTTATATGAATAAACTCTAAAGTTTTCTTTGACAAGTGTTTATTTTTTTTTTATTTAAATAAAAATGTTTTGACAATCCTTAGTATTCAAATAGAAAAATAAATTTTTGACATAGTTTAAAACAATTGATTTAACAGCCATGCCCACTAGTTTAAAGATTCCTACCCTTAACATTAGGTCGCTTATAAAATTATCAAATAAAAATCTACCTTATTGCTTTTGATAATCAATTATTTGATTTTTATTAATGATATTTATGATATATGATATTTTCCCTCTTATTATATATGCTCTCCGAAACGAAACGATTTTCCATTTTATAATTAAAATCTAACTTTGTTTTAAAATCACTGTTTTTTTAATAGATTTATACTATCCACTGACACTTCGTGATGTAATTGCATTTTTAATATATTATTAGATTAAAACCAATATAAGTAGCTTTTCCACTTTTTTTTTTCTTAAAAAGTGGAAAAGCTAAAAATATTGGTTTTAATCTAATGATTAAAATCACTCTTTTAAAATTTATAGTGATTTTAAAACAAAGCTACATTTTAATTATATAATCAATAATCTTCTTTATTCTACTTCTATATTCTTTTTCATCTATGTTGAGATGTGAAAATCTAATGATAATTATGCTCGTGAGTATTTTAATTTAGAAAGTTTAATATAACCAACAAGTTTGTGTAAACACAACTTTATAGGTGTAGAGAAAAAGGTTACAAAATTATATAATTTCCACGTTTAAATTAGATGTCCGTCGAAATGATGCCCTAAGGGTTTCCTGTCCTTGGTTTTGATTCTAGTAATAAACTCGAATATTCAACCAAAAGAGAGGAAACTCATATACGAGCATATATATACGTATATTTTCTTAGACAAATATTCGGCAAAACCAGAATATCTAAAAAAAAAATAAAAAATATTCTTCTTTCATTTGTGGTAAACTTTGGTCAGATAATCATGTAAGTATAGGTAAGTAAAATGTACTTTTATTTGGTCAAAATGCTAGTTCGGCTAAATCGCATTCGATTTAATGTTTTTTCGGCCAAATGTCTTTTCGACGAAATATCAAGTCGGTGAAATGTCCTGTCGGCGAAATGTTCATTCGGTAAAAAGTTTATTCTACAAAATGTTAATTCTGTAAAATGCGAATTCGAAAAACGACTATTTGGCCAAATGTCTATTAGGCCAAAAGTCCATTTGGTGGATTGACCTCTTGGTGAAATTTCCATTCGACGATATATCAAGTCGTCAATATGTCCTGTCGACGAAATGTCAATTCGGTGATATGTCCATGCAGTAAAATATGAATAAAAAATTACTCTTCGGCAAAATGTCCATTAGACAAAATGTCCATACGATGAAATGAAATTTTTGCAAAATGTACTGTCGACGAAATGTCCGTTCGGCGTTATGTCCATTAGGCAAAATGCAACACGAAAAATGACTATTCGGAGAATTCAGCGAAAAATCCGCGAGCAATAAAGTGTTACGTATTTTTGTTGTTGTTTCATCGTTGAAATTAGTTTCAAGTTTATTAAAAAAATAATGTCATTTAACTTTTTGCGTTTGTTTTCATATCGCTCACTCCTTTCAAAAGCGTCATAAATCAAAAATCGTAAATTTTCAGTTGTGCATGTTTTCGGAATGCCCAGAAAATGTACTTAAAATAATGTCATTTAACTTTTTGCGTTTGTTTTCATATCGCTCACTCCTTTCAAAAGCGTCATAAATCAAAAATCGTAAATTTTCAGTTGTGCATGTTTTCGGAATGCCCAGAAAATGTACTTTATCCCAGCAATAGCGGCATATTTTTAACTAAATATTTACCCGCTACAGGGTAGAAAGTGTTGTTTTTTTTGCGTTTTGAAGAAAAGGTATTGTTTATTTATTTTTTTAAATATACTAAATATTTTTCAAATGGAGAAAAAACATTCGGGTTTTACCTAAAAAAATCTGTTGCACAGTAAAAAGTTCAATAAGTGGCTTAATATTTATTTTTAATACATTTTATGATATTTTTTAACTTTAAAAACGATCTCCTAAAAAATCAAGTTTTATGATATATGTCGTTGTTGAAAGGAGTGAGAGATATGATAAAAAACCGCAAAACGAGGTCCAAGGTCTGTGTGTTCATAAAAAAGGGTTTTATCATATTATGTTGGTACATTCGTATTTTTGAGGGCTCCAAGCGTACAGGATTATCAGCATGGTGTAGTAAATAAGCGATGCGAAAGGAAGTTTAAAGAAGACATTCCGAAAAATTAAAAATAACACAAAATACCATAGTTCAGAGTTGTAAGTTTCGCAATATGGCGTATTTCAAAATGTTGTATACAAAGTAGATCGACTATGATTTTTTTATTGTATATTAAAAGCATTGAAAACTTTGTGATGTAATATAATTAAACATTTATTTTTGTCCTGTTGTCCGCCTCCGTAGTGTAATGGTCAGCATGTTCGCCTACCATTCTGGAGGTCCCGGGTTTGATTCCCAGGGGGTTTTAATAAATATAGGTGATTTTTTCACTCTAATATTTATTCAATATTACACTGGACTGGTACCTGAAGTGGAGGGCTGATCACCTTTCCTTCATGTGTAATCGATCGAGATAACACTGCGTTTATATGAAGCAGTGCCCTATGCACCATTGGGGTGCGGTAAGGGATTTATCTTATGTTTGTTCTAATGTCAAATCGTAATAATTTTATTTTAATGACCTCATGATGGAGTGATTATTCCGAAACCGGCAGTCGCCAATAAGTGTTTATAAAAGTAGTATTACACAAAGTGAACGATGAATCACAAGGAGAGTGTTCGACTGTCATTTGATTATACAGAGTGGCGCAAAAGGAATAACCCTATCGGAGGATTTTATAATTTTTGAAAATGGTGTAGTACGTCAATCATATTTAAAATTTATAAACTAGACAGCTGCAATATACAAACTTTTTCAAGGTGGTGTAAAGTTAATCATCCAATTTTGTTTTTAAATAATGTTTTTACTTGACTTAAAAATAAATGTTTCGTTTACTGGAACAAGATTTAAATATACAAATATATAATATAATATATATGAAGTATAAGTGTGAATAAAAGCTTGTGTTAGTTGTAATATAAGCTAAACACCTAAAAAAAATTAATAATTGAAAAAAAAAATGTTTTGAGCAATGGAAATCTTTACTCCTATAACCAACCACATTCACCCCATAATTCTGTTTTACCGTCGTTTCTTTAGTCATTCAATTCACATACCGACACCATATTAACATAGTTTTTTTTTAAATTTATTTTATCGAAAATGCTTATCTCAGCCTTGAATTTTTCCCTCTTTCACCATTTTAATATGACTGAAACAAATATTTCAACATTTTGAGTGTGTCCAAATACTTGTTCACAAAATCTGGATTTTCTCCAATTCCAAGTGTTATTTTCTTACTATTTCTTGACATCTCATCAAAGATGAAGAAGAATATGGAAGTCTGGGCATTTTCATCTCACCAATAGACGTCTTTAGTTAAGTTCAAGTGATTTACGAATTATGTTTCAAAATTGGTTTATATGTAAATATAGAACTTCCAAGAATTTGAGTATTGTGGTTGTCAATAATGGGTAGAATTGGTAAATGTTACACGTGTGTAAATTGATCACGTTAACTAGCTTATGACGGTCGCCAGCCCCGTTAATGCCCAGACTTCCATATTCTTCTTCATCTTTGATGAGATGTCAAAAAAAAGTATACAAATATTTCAGTTATATTATATTTTCAAAGTCGAGAACGGTTCATGATTAAAAATAGTAATCAATCTGTGTTAGAAAAATCTCGAACAATGAAATTCAGACTACGTGACACTAACTATAAAATCTTGACTTTTATTCAGGGTGATCAACAAAATCAAATTGAAAGAAGCCATCCGCTCGCCCTGAAAAACTTTTTTAAATAATCCTCACGTATTTGTATATTCAGCGATATTTTTTGATTTGAGAGTTCGTAATTTAGAGTGCTTTTAAATTTAAACTCACGATTTTTCTGCTAATTTCTCAATTAAGGAAATATTCCTAATTTTTTAAAATCTACGTACATTTTTAAGGCTTTTGTTTTGTTTTCAAATTGTTTTATTTTATTTATTAGTTGTTGTTCTAAAACTGATTGGATGAAATTTACTGAATGGGTTTATTGAAAATGAAATTCACTTCTCTCGCTTGAGGTATTATGAGGGCTTTGATAACGATATATGTACATATAACAAGCATTTAAATATAAAGTTTTATTTAAAGTTGTTTACAACCGGACTCAAATAGTGTTTTTTTGTAAAAGGAATTGAAAAATTAAATACATTATAAAATAAAATAACAAATATACAGAATGATATTTTAATTTATAAAATTCAGTTCCACCAAGAAATGTCATTACAAAACTAAAATCGAATAAATACTATATATTGAGGGTGTACAAACCTCTGAATAAATATGAATGGCTTCTAAATGAAGCAAATTCATGAATAAAGATTTGTATTGACTCAAAATGTCGTAAGTAAAAAAACTGATCTAAAATGAAAGTTTATAAAATAAATTGAAAATATTATGAAAAATAATTCGGGAAAAATCTTAAATGCATATCAAAAGATTTCTGTCAATTAAACTAACTTATTTTAATCATAGGTGATGTCAAATAAGTAGCATACAGTATATTTTTTGAATTGAAGTATAAATATAACTCCTTGTACCTACTATAGTTGTCAATAATGGGTAGAATGGTGGTGAAAATTACAGTGCATTAATTGTAATATTTACTTCATCCTGTCCATGGTAAGTCATGTGTGTAGTTAATGCCCAGAATTCAATATTTATTACTAATTTTTTTACTTAGTAAATTTTGACAAAAAATAAGAAAGTTATAGAAAGCTCAGATTCATTCAACAAAGGTTTTGGATCATTTCTTACTATATATCAACACGTTATAGCCAAGCTTGATAAAAATGGAATAAAAAATGCAAGAATAAGTTTTATTTAACTTTCAATTCCGTCTAAAGTATTTACTATAAATCTTCAAAATTTCCAACCCTTAGTAGTCGACTATTTATATACAATTTGAGATATTCATAAGTACACAAATTTGCGAATCCTTGCTAAGCAAAATAAAATATACGGGTTATTAATAAGGGTTGTCACTTAGCTCGGGAAATATCCTGATTGTCTAGCCTTTTACACGGAGTAAACTTAATTAGTCACTCCCTTGATTCTCATTTTATTAATTAAAGAGACAGAGAGTGACATCGAAATATTTAATACCCAAGAAAATCATCGTAATTTCTTGTCGAGGTATTTTGAAGCAATTTCCATAAATTCAAATATCACACATGACTTAATTTGGGGTCGGAATACCACAATGCGTCAAAATATCGTAAATCCTTTTCAATAACTAAATCCAAGCGAATTATTATCGTGAACTGTATCCTAAAATAAGCAAACTAGAAATCTCGTGGTCTAGCGCTATTTACATCAATTGATTGATCCTTGAAGGAGCCCCAAAGTGTTTTAACACATTGTTTACGGCGTGCATATATTTGTGCCTTTCAAAAACCTTATGTCGTGGTGATGTGCACATACATGTTTGTTTCAGAAACCTTAGGTTATAATTTTTTCAAAAATCTAGAAATTTGCTAATGATGTTTTTTTTAAATATGCTTTCCAAAAAATCCCCAACTTTATTGTCTTTGTTTTTATTAACCCAGTTCCCATCCCTTAGCCTCTCCCCCTCTAGTCAACACCTCTATCGATATTTGAATGATTGAATGTTAATTTTTGTGATCACCTTTCGATGAAAACATTTGTATTTTTCGAAACTAGTCGTGTGAAATTAAATAAAACTCAAAGAGTGGTCTAACAAGTGTTTAATTTTTATTTCTTGAATGTTTTTGGATGATTCCATTCGTAGTTGGAGTTGAAGTATTCGCTACGCAATGCACAATAAAAACAACATTTATAAGTTTTTGAATCATATTTTTCAAATCAAATTTGCATATGGTGTACGGAGTGCGTGGAAGTTTTTGGTAAGGTAAGGGTAATTAATTATGAGTATTTCAATATTTTTGAATTAAGTACATAAACCCTGATGATGACAAGGTTCTTGTAGAAACCAGTTGGATAAAGTGTACCAATAAAAAGTGATTAAAACAAAATGTAATTCTATTTGGTAAAATTTTAATAAAAAACCCATTTTAATTATAATTTTTATACTATTTTTTTGACATCTCATCAAAGACGAAGAAGAATATGGAAGTCTGGGCATTTACGGGGCCGACGACCGTCATAGGCTGGTATTAGTGATCACTTTACACACGTGTAACGTTACACATTAACATTATTGTTCTCATCAAAGATAAAGAAGAAAATGGAAGTCTTGGCATTTACGGGGCTGACGACAGCCATAGGCTGGTTTAAGTGATCACTTTACACACTTGTAACATTATTGTAATGTTACACGTGTGTAAAGTAATCACTTAAACCAGCCTATGACGGTCGTCAGCCCCGTAAATGTTCAGACTTCCATATTCTTCTTCGTCTTTGATGAGATGTCAAAAAATAATATGAAAATATCTCCTGTAATTGGAGATAATCCAGATTTTGTGAACAAGTATTTGGACACACTCAAAATGTTTTAAATAGTTTTTATACTTTGGCTACCTGGGTACATGCTAAGTGCATTCGTTTCATTGTCGGTTTGGTGGAACGGCTCACATTTAAGTCAAAATTAAGTTGGCTAGAAGTTCCACGGCGTCATATTCTCGTATCAGATCCTTCTTCTCGGTAATGTAAATTGGTCCGGGTCTACTTTAAGTGAGTTTGCGGGTAGTTTTCTGGAGAATTTATCATTTTTGTCGGTATTTGACACGCGGTGGGGTGAGGTAATATGGGACATGTCTCTCTTGAATGTCATTGTTTTGATTTACGTGCGTAATAACTTTGTTTTATTTACTTTTAAAGATAGCATTTACCTCCATTTACTGCGGAATTTATTCACATCATTTTGTATTATTGAGAATTACATGGCGTGTTGTATAAATATATGATTTTAATATTCCTATCCATTTATTTTTCGATTTAAATTTACATTATTCTGGCAACATTTTGCCAATTATAGGTTTTTACCCTCATTTTTTAACTTAACCCTATATTTGACATATTCCATACATTCACCATTTTAGTTTTTATACTTTAATTTCTGTATTTATGTTTTTTTTATTGTAGAATTTATTTACATCATTTTGTATTTATGAGTTAAATTAGTATTTTTTTATTTCAAGAGTATAACAGAGAATGTATATAAATATATGACTTTAATATTCCTTTCGATTTATTTTTCGATGTATTTTTTTTCTTTCATCATATTGCCAAAATATTGATTTTTACCCGCATTTTTCCACTAATTCTTGCAAATGTCGAATATCTCATATTATATTCATTAAAACTATCAAATTTTGTTGTATTCGATATTTTATATTTGAAATTTTGTTATAAGAATTTTTTTTGGATTTCTGTTTTTTTACAGGTCATATAAATAAATATAAGACTTTAATATTCTCCTGTATTTATTTTTCGACATAAATTTACTTTATTTCTGAAGTATTTTTTTCCAATTACAGATTTTTAATTTCATTTTTAACTTATTTTTATTTTCATCTAATATATTACATATTTATTGGAATTAATACATTTTGTTGTATTTTTATTCGGAAAAAATATTTCTTGATTTTTTTTTATTTCAAAAGTATTAAAGAGTTTTTTTTTATTATTTATGGCTTAATTACTGTTCTACATCTATTTTTGATACCCATTATTTTCTTTTTGAAATATTTTGAAAAAATGTAGGCTTTTACTCACAATTTTCGACTTATTCTGAAATGGTTTCATCTAAATTAAAGGAAATGAAGGGATCATAATAATTAAATATTCCTTCTGGGAAATTTGCTTTGTATAACAAATAATTGCAAAAAGGTCACTGATATAAATTTGCGAATAAACTTATAAAAGTTAAAAAATTATTTTCAACAAATAAATCAACCAGCCATTAGAATTGCCACGGATGTTTTCAAGTATTCTGGAATAATGAACGAGATAGAAAAACAATCTGAAAATATTTCAGGTTTGATCCCAGATCCTTTAAAACAACGGATACCTTCTGAAATCCGATTTTCAGCAGGAGAGTTTGCCGATTCACGGAAAATGTGACAATATAATAATTGAACGAGAATCGCGGTGAGTGACAGTTCTAAAACATTTTTTTTCGAAATGGAAAATAAATAAGCCCAATTTATTTTTGAACTTCAAAGTGTCTGTCTTTCAGATGACACATTTTTGGAAGCAAGGCATTTGTGGAGAGATAAGATTTTGGGAATAAGTTTTGCTGAAATTCTTAGAAATTCCTTCAGATTTTTCTTTCAAACAATAGCGAAGAAAATTGATTGTCTTTCAGTTGTAAAATTGGTGTATTTTATTTTGATAATAATCATATATTTCATTCCATTTTTTCTGTACCAATCTTTATAAGAATATTCGTAAAGTGATGCAATATGGATGTTCAATAATAAGCAGAATTATAAGTGTTGCTGTTCAATCTCATAACGTGCCATGACTGAGTTAACAACAGCCCCCTATAATTGGATTTAGATAGTTTTTATTTACAAACCCTTTTATTTATTAGTATTTTGTCTTAAAGCAGGCAGGCAATCACGGATATCATGGCCAAATGATACGATCTTTTATACTACTATTAAAACTTATTTTATTTTTTTTATTTTTAGTATTGTTTTATAAAGACCTTATAGATAATAGCAATAAGTTGTAGATAATTACTATGAAATACATAAGGTAATAAATAATAATTGACTAAACGTGATATGCTGTTTGATTTTGTTTCATATGTTTCTGCGTTTTTGATCCTGTGGTTCAATTATTGTTTTTTTTGTGTAATGTAATATCGACGATATATATATGGCAGTGTTTTCATAAGATGAGTGGTTTAATAATCAACATTTTTTTAAATATAGGGATGATTTTATGTATTTCTTTATTCTGCTTCTTTAAACACTTACCCACACCCAGTGGTGCAAAGGGCAATGGATCATATATAAACAGTATTATCATAATCGTTAAATTATATATATATATATAGAGAGAAAAAATCATTGGGTGATATTAAATAAATATTGGAGTGAAAAATCTTTTTATTTATTTAAAATTTTTAGGAATTGAACCCGGGACCTCTAGCATGGTAGCCAAATGCACTGACTAGTACGAAACGAATCAGACAAGTTTATTTGTATTTCTTAGTTCAATTAAAGGATTTTGAGTTTAATAATAATTATTATTATTTTGATTTTGTGTATGTTAATTTTTTTTAATTAATCTCAGTATAGTGAAATTGAACATATTGACATTTTTCACATTGAATATAAAATATTTTTTTACACCTCACACTGCTGTTTTTTAATTAATTTAATCATATGAGTCTCTCTTAGTTTAATTATTTAAACATAGGGGTTTCATGTAAAGCTTCCATAATAACAGATTTCTACCTTTAAAACAGATTTTATAAAGTAATGTTATAAATAATGTACATTTTACCTTACAAAATATGTGTTACTGAATTTAAAAATACTAATAACATTACTTCATATTGTCGTGTATATTTTCCATACATCAATTTTAAACCAATTTCTTTGCTTAAATCGCTCGTTTAAAAATGTTTTAAAGGAAAAGAATCGTTTGAAATACGAAAAACGAGTTAAGACAAAGTCTTTTCATTCTCGGGTCTACTGAAGTGATATTTTCAAACAATTTGCGGAAACCACCGGTGTCTTTTTTATCGAAATTCCATTCCTACCCTGTAATGCGATTTGGTAAGGGTTGGCAACCGTAACAACATTGCCCTTATTTTATTCAATTTCGGGGACAGAAAACCATGGCATCGGGTAGATTCAAACGAGGGTATACTACCCCTAAATAAATACATCATGTCATTCGTTTTACATGTGTGGTTATTGTCCAGATGTTCTGCTCAAAGGGAGTGCCTACCTTTAGTTCAATTTGAAACACGTTTTCACCAGACAATTTCGGTTTGAAAAGGTTCAAAGAAATTTTAACTAACTTTTACGAGAATTTATTATCTAACTATGTATTGTCATTTGCTTTGTAGTCAATTTGTAGTAAATTTTGTAATTAATATGGCAATTTTATAGAATAAAATGATCAATGTTTGCTTTACAATAGTTTATTTCGATTTTTTAAACATTTCCATGCATGTATCCAATATATCTTATACCTTTGTCTTTCACCAATTAAAAATTGTTTTATTTGTTTAAAAAAACAGTTATAACATACAAATCATGTTATTTTATATAAAATTTTATGATCTATGCCTTTTTCATAATTGATTCGGCAGTCTCTCTGTGGTTAAAACATCCATTCATTTTTAATGAAATTTTATTACTTGGTTTATATTAAATATTGCAATACATAAATAATTATAATTTAAAACATTTTTGGTTATTTCCAAATCTTTGTTCACAGGGTATCCTCGCTTGAGTGTTATTTTTAAGTAAATTTTAACTTCGTTTTTAAATCACTATAAATATTTTATTAAAACTTGATTATAATGTCTACCGGTGTTTACCGCTTCTTTATCAAGACTGTATTAATCAGTCTTGATAAAGAAGCGGTTAACTTCGAAACCGGTAGACATTATAATTAAGCTTTAATAAAATATTTATAGTGATTTTAAAACAAAGTTAGATTTTAATTATAAAATCGAAAATCACGCAGTTATTGCTTCAAATATAAATTAAACACCTCTAAATATAAATATCTCTTAAAATTCTTTGGTTTTCAGTCCGTCATTTTAATAAATCTAGGTGGCATATAAAGATTAAAATTTTTTGCGATATACAATTTGACTAGATTACTTTGATCACAACATTTTGAGTGTTGTGTAGTATTTGGACAGACTCAAAATGCTATGAAAGCTTTGTAGTAATTAAGGGCTTCCTTTGGGCGAAGTTTGTCATGTTATTATGGTATTATCATGTCTGAATGCGTCGATATGTAATCTCGAATTGATGTGACAAGTTTGAGATTATTTCTAAGTACGTATTCACATATTCATATGTAGGGAAGGATGGAAATTGGGTTAACGAATTCCGGCGAATTCAATGTGCTTTCAGGAATATCAATGGATTAACCTGGAACACTGACGCCATTAGCATATTGATAAAAAAAATCAAATCACCATTTTTAACCCATCTACATATCAGTTTTTTTTCGTATATTTGCGTAGTATGTATTCTAGGGATCGAAAGATTGATAAAGATATAGAAAGGAGAGTGAATGCTGGGAACAGATTCAATGGTGTACTGAAATCATTAATAGCAAAACAAAAACCTATCAGCGAAAGCTAAACTGGCAATACACAATGGCGTCCTGGTTCCAAGCCTTATGTATAAAAGTGAATCACGGAGTTGGCAAAAAAAATTGAAAGCAGACTGAATACAGTCGAAATGCGATCCCTCAGATGAATATGTGGCAAAACGATGTACAATAGATGTTTGAACGGTTAATTAAAGAAAGAATGCAAGGCTAAGATAAGCATTATCGATAAAAATAAAAAAGGTGTGTTTAGATGGTTTGGATATGCAAATTTACTTAATAAAAAAAGAAGCAGAGGAAGACTGAGAAAAACTTAGCACAATCAGGTATGTCAAATACTTGAAAGTGACTGGGTCAGGAGTCGACATAATCAGCAGGTATGTATGAGGAGATGCATGAATGCGGAAGAGGCGAATAATGTTTTTGCAAAGACAGGGTGGTATTACGTACTCTCTACCTACCCCTACGTTAAGCGGCGTGATGGTTAGTTAGTTTGTTAGTTATGTATTCCCGAATTCTTAAAAAAATTGCCCCATCGAAGCTGAGGTGACACGGTTTGTCAAACAATGGCGCGCTAATAATTTGCGTCTGATAAAACGAGAATAGCATAGAAATAATCTTTAAATGCAGAAAGGTAGCACGCACTAACTATATTGATTTTTGTGGTATATGTGGTATGTGTGATTTATAAACCAGTCCAACAAATCATAACACTCACGTGTGACTCACATTTTTGATGCGTCAAAGGTGTTTAAATTCAACTGAGTTATAAAAATTAACTGCCTCATAAAATTAAAACTATTACTGTAATAAATATGGTACATGTAACTATAACGCATTGTTTTATTAAGTATCTAGATAAAATGTGATAAAATTTGAAAAGAAAACTTGAAAAAATATTTCATTACGCCTGCGATGTACAGTTATATATTTCAACTGATTTTAGTTGATATTTTCATCAAAAGGATATTTTATTCTTGATTCTCAATATTATTAATATTTAAAGCATTTACTTTGTGGTTAGTCATTTTTACTTATTTTTTTATTTACTTTTTTTACAAAAATGTTAATAATATTAGTATTTTACCACTCACCGAAATTTTTATGTCTACCGGTTTTGAGACGTACCCGTCTCTTCGTCAGGACAATCACTACTACAGCATGCAAACAATACCACCCTTCACCACCATAGCACCATTTACACACTTAATAAGATAATAATTTGATAATTAATAGGATAATTCTTCCCTTACAGGGATGGGAAATCTTTGGCCAAGTGCCTTTAATAAATTTGTATAAAATAATTCATATAAAATAACTTTACACCATAGTCGACATCGGATAACTTATAAAAATGTAGCCGTCGGGCCACGCCATTTGGTGTTGTCAGGTTGACAACACTGAATTATACTGCTACTGTCAGGTTGACAACACTGAGCGGATTCAACAAAAGCGGCCAACTGGAGCGCGTCAGCGAGAATCGCCTGTCATCGCTTGATTGTTAAAGAACGTATATTTTAGCTTCATATTTCATTCAAAATTCAAATAATCAATTAGATAAATTATAATAAGTTAATATCAAATCGTTATCAAAACGTGTAAGAATTTATATCAATAAACAAACTGTAAGTACGCATTTCTTTTAAATCTCCTATTCTAGCATTCTGTCAATCACACACTTGCTCACCATAAAAATAAATAATGCATAACCTAAAATTTCTTTACTGATTTGTGGTTACAACACAGAAGCATCTTTATAATATGAACACCCTCAGTACAATATCTCAGCAGCTAAGATATGGCTGCTTAGTTAAAAATGTTTATACTTTTAATCGATCTGAGGAAATTTAAAATAAAACATGCACCTTATATTGAGTCTTTACATGAAAAAATAACAGATAAACAAATGTGAAAACTTTTAGAATTAAAGTATGTTTCACGTAAATAAATTATTTAACTGAAAATAAATGGAGGAGAATGAAAAAAGGTTGAAAAGGGACTGGGCAAATTGAATATCTGATAAACCAGTGTTGAAAAAAGTTATGTAAAAGAGAAGAATTTAAAAAAGGTATTTATTCCTTTTTTTATAAAGTTTCATGGAAATTTAAAACGTTTATATTATGAATATGTTTCAGTATTTGTATCAAATTATTTATTTCATGTTTTACAAATATTTTTATGGAAACAAAACTGAGCACAGCGTATCAAGCCATTCATTTACACCGCTCAAATGATTTAAATCATTTACACTAATTGAACTAATCTACTGCTTTGATGAGGTGACCAACTCGACGAATTTTTCGAAACTTAAATCAAGTAGTTATTTTTAAATAAATAATTTAATTTAAATAATTAGAGGGGATGGGGATGGGGATGGGGATGGGGATGGGGATGGGGATGAGGATGGGGATGGGGATGGGGATGGGGATGGGGATGGGGATGGGGATGGGGATGGGGATGGGGATGGGGATGGGGATGGGGATGGGGATGGGGATGGGGATGGGGATGGGGATGGGGATGGGGATGGGGATGGGGATGGGGATGGGGATGGGGATGGGGATGGGGATGGGGATGGGGATGGGGATGGGGATGGGGATGGGGATGGGGATGGGGATGGGGATGGGGATGGGGATGGGGATGGGGATGGGGATGGGGATGGGGATGGGGATGGGGATGGGGATGGGGATGGGGATGGGGATGGGGATGGGGATGGGGATGGGGATGGGGATGGGGATGGGGATGGGGATGGGGATGGGGATGGGGATGGGGATGGGGATGGGGATGGGGATGGGGATGGGGATGGGGATGGGGATGGGGATGGGGATGGGGATGGGGATGGGGATGGGGATGGGGATGGGGATGGGGATGGGGATGGGGATGGGGATGGGGATGGGGATGGGGATGGTTACGTTTCATCTAAAACAATTTAAAAAATCTATATTAATTTTCGAACGGTACAGCAATCAATATCGGGGTCATACTTTATAAAATAAAATACCCTTGTATAATAAATACCCTTGCATAATAGAATACCGGTCTTCGCCGTTTTTCGGAGAGCTTTCAAACTTTGAGTTCAAACTTTCGTTCAATTTCATATCGATGACCAAAATAGAAGTTGCTGGGTCAAGATTTTTTTTGTCCATTTTGTTTTCTCTTCAGAATCTTCAAGCTTTTTTTTGTCAGGACAAGTGGGGAAAAGTAGTAAGTGGACATTTCAATTTCTTGTTTTGAGTGAGGGGGAAATTATCTGTTTTTTTCAGGTTTTCAGGAAAATTCAGTGTCAATTAGGTGTTTTCAATCCCAATGCAGATGGGGAATGTTGAATATCTTTGGTACTCCATTTTAAAGGCCAGCACTGTATGCTGAGTATGTCGTCTCTACATAAATTAAATCTTCAAGGTACACATTTTATTTTTCTCATAAATAATAAGCTAATAAAATAAAACTTTTGAAAATAAACGATTATTATAGGTATCTCATTTACACAACATTTTGGGTGTGTACAAATCCTTGTTAACAAACAAGAGCTTCTCCACATTAATATATTAACACCTAAACAGAGATGAAGAAGAATATGAAAGTCTGGATACAGGGCTTACGACCTATCGTTTAATTAATCGCTTTATACACATGTAACATTCACCATTAGACCTATAACAACCACACTACTAAAATTTCAGAAGTTGTATACAGTTATATCCTTCAATTGACGCCTTCTTTCTCAGTTCTCGGTAGCGTCTATGGTTGAGTTAAGATTTTGAATTTATGAAATTATGTAAATAAAATAAAATAAATTTAAGGGCCCTTCACAGTGATTTAAATAAAAAGAACAGAAAATTATCAAAAATGTTTAGTTTACACTATTTTTTTTTTCTTCTGAAGATAATAATATCATTCTGAATATTTTATAACTAATGAAATGTTTGTAAGATTATCCTTAAATTATATTAGCATTGAAAACACTTTTTCACTTCTATTTATTTAAAACATTTTGACACACTCCTAAAGAAGCACTAGAAAATTGCCAAAAAAACGAATATATAATCGAAATATTTTATTCATAATCGTTGATTTTTTTTTCAGTTGTACGTGTTTTCAGAATGCCGAAAAAATGTACTATATCCCAGTAAAAGCGGCATTTTTTTAACTTAATATTTACCCGCTACAGGGCGGACTGTGTTTTTTTTTCAATACATTTAATTACATTTTTAAACATTTAAAACGATCTCCTGAAAAATCTATTTTTTTTAATATAATATATGACGTTGTTGAAAGGAGTGAGCTATATCAGCTATGTTTTGAACATTGGAAAGAAATCATTCGCAGATACTGGAATCGTTCACTGGACACTCGACATTCCATTAATCATTTCAATCATGAATACATCGGAGTTACAGCTGTCCACCCTCAAAAGCTGTTTGGTTTCTGCAATGCGACAACTTAAGCTATCTCAAAACAGGCATGTTTGTATATTTTGAGGTTGTAAATTTTGTGAATGTCTATGCATCTATAATATCTTCGTATAAAAAGAGTATTGGTCTCTGCTATATTAAATAATTGGTTTACTGGCAAAAAACGTTAACTCTAAAATTTTTTTTTTCTACTTCTTCTTGCTGTAGGCCTTGTACCTAATTTTAAGAGTGGTTTGCTCACTAAAATCTCTGTAGTTTTAAACTTTTGGGCTGAAAAAAATAGTCACTACTTAACTTTAAGTTAAATTTACTTTTAACCCTTTCTGGTCCTATGTCGAATGTCATTCGACATTTTTTTCTTCATCAGTTTAGTGTAAAAATACAAGCAAAATTATTTTTTTCTCACTCGTATTTAGTGTAAAATGTAATAATAAGAGACAAGATTATACACATTCAAAATAAAAATAAATTTTTCAACGTAAGTGTAGTTTTATTTTTTAAAAAATTGGATTTATTGTTAAACCCTGTAATGCTGTAAATCTATTGTAGACCTGGTGGAATTAAAAAAATATGGACCGGAAAGAGTTAAAATCATAGAAATATGACATTTCAAACTACTAAGTGTATTTTTTTTTATAGATGGTCGAATTTGAGTATTTTTTTACTTCAGTTTTTTCAAAAATTCTCTTCTTCAAAAGCCCAAGCACTGTTGCCATTAATCTACAAATGATCGATTCGAATAAAAGGGCGTATTACCGAAAAAGTAGAGCGATACAAATTACATTTTTAAACCCTTAACGTTAATTTATCGCTTCAGCGTCGGAGGAGAGTGGCCCTCCCCATACCGGATCGTTTAATCAACTCGAATTGTCGAAAGTGGTTGCCTTTGTTGAAAACTGAGAACAAATAGACACAATGATTTTTCATGTAAATTGTCGCACATTCTAGAATTCACGTTCTCTCGAAATGGCGGTGTATCCTGTAAATCCTTTCGCAACTACATCACTGAAACATAATATAAAACACTTGTTTGAGATAACTCTAACTTGTTTGTATTTTTTCCATATCGCTCACTCCTTTCAACAACGTCATATATCAAAAAACTTGATTTTTCAGGAGATCATTTTTAAAGTTTAAAAATGTAATTAAATGTACTAAAAATAAATATCAAGCCACTTTCTTAACTTTTTACTGTGCAACAGATCCTTTTAGGTAAAACCTGAACGTTTTTTCTCCATTTGAAAAATATTTAGTATATTTAAAAAAATAGTTAAATAATACCTTTTCTTCAAAATCCAAAAAAAAACACCTTTTGCCCTGTGGCGGGTAAATATTAAGTTAAAAATATGCCCCTTTTTCTGGGATAAAGTATATTTTTTGGGCATTCCGAAAACATGCCCAACTGAAAATTGACGATTTTTGATTCATCACGTTCTTGAAAGGGGTGAGCGATATGTGCACTACTATTTTCATATTTCAATATTCATAACAAAGCTGAAAAACAACAAAACACAGACAATTTGTACACGTGTTACATTCACCATTCTACCCATGATTGACAACCATAGTATAGTCTGTTCACAGTTATTTTACCTCTAGTTTTTTTTTATATATTTATTTATACTGCCAAATTAATATTTTTTTTAAATGTTCACGGTTATTTTACCTCTAGTTTTTTTTTAATATTTATACTGCCAAAAAGAAAAAAAAAACTAGAGGTAAAATAACTGCAAACAGACTATACTCATGTTACTTTTGCAACAATATTTTAGATTCACTATTGAATCATCGCCTTGCATCAGTTGTATCGAAATGTAACTGGAAAATGAGTTTTTTTTAAAAACTATTTTGTCATATTTTTGCATGCATTAATATTTGATTATTTATTTTTCGGCTAGTTTTGGTTCAGTTTAGTTATATTTACTGTAATTTGTTAGTGCAGTGGCCCTGTTAAATAAAACTTTTGTTAAATGATTTTCTACATGTACGAATGAAAGGATTCAATTTAAAAAAAGCATCACAACACCCTACCTATTTACTGTGGTAATTCAAGTATGAACCATTATTTGAAAATGTGGTGTTTGATTTATTTATTGTGGTGTTGGAAAATGATGCAGAATGCATCAAAACACGTGTCACAGTAGATATTAATAAATAATGGTATTTACCAAGTGAAACTTAATTTAAAGTGAATTAATATTACCACAAAGTGACTGTCGAATTATTAAATGAAATGGATTCAATAAATAAATCTAGTTCAATTATTGTTCAATATTATTCACATTTAAAAAAAAAAGAAACGAAAAATCAAACTTCGATTTTCCACAAATCCTAAATCAAGCTTTTCGTTCAGATTTTCAGGTACTAAGGGGTTGGGGAAGAATATGGACCCACGTGAAATATGTTTCAGGCTGTTTTCTGAATAATATTTGATTTATTATTTAACAGTTATCTCGTGACGAAAATATACGGAGTGGAATTGCGCCCATATTTCAGGATCTGAAAAATGCCTTGTGTTCACGTCACCCGTTCAATTCTCAACGAGAGGGATGATTTAAAAAATGAAAACATTTCCCTTTTTTAGGGAATCGTGGATTTAACAAAATAAAACTTGTCAAATATTGAATCATATATCTATACTTATGTGTATTCTACCCTTACTCTATCTCCTGACCAATATAGGCTTAGGTAGATTTATATTATCCACTGACACTTCGTGATGGAATTGCATTTTAATTTATTATTAGATTAAAACCAATATTTTTAGCTTTTCCACTTTTTTATTTGACCAGCGACCGGGTTTCGTCGTTACCGACATCATCAGACTGGTCGTTACCGACATGACCAGTCTGATGATGTCGGTAACGACGAAACCCGGTCGCTGGTCAAATAAAAAAGTGGAAAAGCTAAAAATATTGGATTTAATCTAATAATAAATTAAATAGGCTTAGGTATTCAAACACAGAGGTGAAATTATTAATGTTTTTTTAAATATTTTTTAGATGAGTTCAAGACGTCTTGTATCCCTTATGTCATTGCGATAATATTAGGTCTATTGTGACCTCCCTTTTATCATATCTCACTCTCAAAACCTACGTGAGTCATGTAGCTCACAATATATCTTAGTGGCAAGAGATTCACCTTCTTGAAGTCTACTAGTGGTCCTCCAAGGATGTAACTTCGGTTGAGAGCGAGTGCGTCACAGTTTTAGAGAATGTGGATCGGTGTTTTGTTATCCTCCATACAAAATCTACAGACTTGGGAATCATGCAGTCCAATTTTTAGTCATGTGTTCTTCAGTCTGCAGTGTCATGTGAAGGTCCTGGTAAGAACCATTATTTATATCTTGTTAAGCTTTAGAGCTTCTGTGGTGAATTTCTGTGAGTACCCCATGATCAGTTCTTTGGTGTATTTTTCCCTATTTATGTTTACTAATCAACGAAAGATAAACTGTCAGTGTACAAAGAAGTTCTGGTTCCAACTCTAGTGTTTGGAAGTAAATACGGAGTTTGTGGTCTCTCAGATAAATGTGCGGTAGCACAATGTATGATGGATTTTCGAACGGTAAAATAAAGAAGGAATACAAGGCTGAAATAAGCACTACCGATTAAATTAAGAAAGGTGTATTGCGATGGTTTGGACATATGAAATGAATAAACTAATGGTAAAATAAAATGATCAGGTAAATTTTATTGGAAATATGACCAAAAGTTCACCGAGGAAAATTTGGCATGATCAAGTATTATTTACTATAACCTAAAATATAATGTATACCCACTCACAAACGAAATCACATCCTTGGAAGACCTATACTGGACTCCGAGAAGGTAAAGCTCCTACCACCAAGACAGGTCGTGAGTTAGATGACTCATGTAGGTCTTGGCAGTGAGCTGTAATACAGAGGGAAGTCACAATAGACCTGATATGGTCGCGGTGACATAAAGGATGCGAGATCCCTTGACCCCCAAAGGAAAAAAAAATTATACCCACACATAGTTCATGCCTTTATAAGACCTAAGATTTATTTTTTGTATTATATATATTTTAAGTATTATATACATTTTATGTACTTGTATTTGAAATGTATTTAAAAAATGAAAAATAATTAGGAAAAAATACTTGAGGGTCGTCAGGTTAAGAGCCGGAATAATCGACGGACATGTATGAGGTTGTACATGAATGTGGAAGAGGCGAATCATTTTTCAAATATTGCGTTGTCAATAAGATACGGACGTACTTCCTATTAAACACGCAAACGGTATGCGTTTCCGGGAAATTATCGTTTTACTTGACATAATAATAGTACGTTCAACAATTGTATATTCACTTAAAAACTGGCGGCAAAATATTCTAATAAAATCATTAGTAGCATTTGGCGTTTTGGAATCACGGTCGTTTACCCCGCACCTACCGATATTATCATTCCGTAGAAAAGCTTTCAACTCGCAGAAGGATAATTGAGTTGTCTTCGTTTTAAATTATTTAAATTAGGACCATTCAAGTGTTCGGTGGAGTTTTAAGGATATAATTTTATTGCCTTAATATATATTTTCGTGTCTGCGCTTTCGCAAATACTTTTGTGAATTCGTTAAAACTTTGAGTAGCTTACAAATCGATTATTTGTTTGTTTATTTTTGTCACAATTTCGACTGGTTTGGAGATATTTTTTAGGAATAAGCCCATCAATGTACTCATTTATTTTCTGTTCTTAAAATTTTAATAAATAAAAACATTTTTTTATTATTTTAAATTACATTTTTTTATTTTGGGTTTGTTTTCGTTAAGGAGTTTATTGTTTTAATATTTATATTAAAAAAGATAAAACAAAGATTTGGATACTCTTATAGTATTGTGAATAAATAAGGGGTAAAAATATAAGTTTAAAATTGAATATGATGTTTTCAGGCGTCTCCATGCATGTAAAATAATTCGGGTAGAATCAAACATATATTTCATAAAGGTGTCTTTATTGAAGAACTTACTTAACTCAACCATAGATTATGCTGAAGAATAGTGAAGTAGGATATGCAAGAAATGATGCATCGATAAAATTAGTTATTAATCATGGATAGAATGGTAGAAGTTACACGAATTTAAAGTGATCACCTAAACCATCCTAAGACAAGTAATTATGTATTTTATATCTAGATACTAAAAAAATATCAAGTTATGGCAGCACCATTTATTCAAATTCCACGTCTTTAAAGTTTAACCAATAAATGAAGGATTCTTATATCAGTTCATATATACAACATTAAAAATTGATATAATATATCTGTTTAATAATGGGCACAATGATGAATGTTACATAAGTGTCAAAAGTAACCACTTAAGCCAGCCATACAAGGACATAATCTGGGATCAAGGATGTTGAGATTTCCATCTTCTTTTCCTGGAAAAAGAAAATATTCCTTATCTCACTTTGGGTACCTGTAATATATATTTTTAAAATTATGTTTGGATAAGAAAACCCCATTTTCCGAGCCGATGTTTGGTATAAAACACATATTTCATCAAATTAATCTCCTCGGTTTAAATTGTCTAGTTTCATAACTAGCGGTAACTTTCCCGAAGCTAATTTACTGAAACAACTTTCCGCTAATAGAATTAATAAGTGTATAATATTATGACTAAGTTTAAGGTTTAATAGGTCGTGAAAATGCTTTATCGTTTAAATCCAACTGGTCTCAACGCATAAAGGAACTGATTCATAATTTATGAGATGCGGTCTTAATATCGACTTCTCTACGCCTTTTTATAGCTTTTTCAATACAACTTGAAAGAAAATAAATGATTTCATGGAAATGCATGAAATGAAGTTACTCTTTTATTGAATTCTTTCCGCAGATACTTTGCGGCACATTTTATAAAATTATATATCTTTGTTTTAACCATTTTTTTAAAAAGTAATTAAAAAAAGTTATATAATTTTTTAAAGTTTGAAGTAACTCTATTTGTGATCCATTTTACTTAAATTTTAATGGAAAAAATCACAGTAGGTACTTTATTTTATAGCAGAAAGTATATTGTTTTTGCGACTAGATTTAAGAAGAACTCATACCGAGATTATAAGTATATTATAAATAATATTTAGGATATGTCTGTTTTATAAATAATTGAATAATGGCCTAAAATATTGAGAAAAACAATAGATCTAGAAAAAATTAACAAGCTCAATGACAGCAACTGTCCAGAAGCACGCTGTCCGCCTCATTGCGTGCTCATGCACGCAATTCTCGTGTGTTTGATTTGGTAGTGTTAATGAAGAAATGAAAATATTTTAAATATACGAAACAACAATGCTATCGACATTTCAAATGCTAAATAAGATCAGCTATCTGTCAAGAAGTGCGCTGTCTGCCATGAACAATATTGAGAAATGCGTGTATTGCTGTTATGTTCAATAGGTGGCACTGCTATTGTGATAAAAAAATGATTGTATTTTTCCCTGTTAAAAACACTACACTGCGATCGCGTACATAGTACATAGTAAGTCGATATTTATAACGTGGTGGGTACCAATTTTAAAATAATTTGTCTTGGACTAGAGCTTTGATCTTTCCCTTTTCCTCTTTTCCTCCCTCCCACCCCTCTTCCAGGTATTCATATTTAACGACATTTGTGAAATTGTAAAAATGGAATGTTACAATTATCAGTTTTTTTATATTATTTTTTGACATCTCATCAAAGATGAAGAAGAATATGGAAGTCTGGGCATTTACGGGGCTTACGACCGTCATAGGCTGGTTTAAGTGATCACTTTACACACGTGTAACATTCACCGATTCTACCCATTATTGACAACCACACTACTCAAATTCTTGGAAGTTCTATATATATGAACCAATTTAGAAACCTTGTTCATGAATCACTAGAACTTCACTAGAGACATCTATTGGTGAGATGTAAAGAAGCTTTTTATTAAGCAGAAACTCTTATATTAGTATGTGAGATCCGAATCCTGGATTATAATCACACACATGAGAAACGCCAGAAAATATCATTTTCATTTTTATTATTTTAGCTTATAATTTCTGGCCAAAGACCCAAAAGAGATGGTAGATCTCCTTAAACGAGTAGAGATTGAGAGCAAGGCACTGGGACTAGAGATTAACCAAAGCAAGACCAAGATCATGATCATAGATCGATCTAAGAAGTTTGGTGATCTCGGGAACTCACTGGAAGGTTTAGAGATAATAAACGAGTTCCAGTTCCTTGGATCTCAAATCAGCAATGAAGGAACTTGTGAAGGAGAGATTAGACGTCGTATCGCCATCGCCAAAAGTGCCATGTCTAAGCTAGACAAAATTTGGAAAGACCGGGGTGTGAGTAACTACACCAAGATGAAGCTTGTCAGGAGCTTGGTCCACTCCATTTTTCTCTATGCTGCTGAAACATGGACTATAAAAGCAGCAGAAAGGAGAAAAATTGATGCCTTCGAAATGTGGTGTTGGAGGCGCATGCTCCGAATTCCATGGACAGCTAGACGCACCAATGAGTCCATTCGCCAGGAACTACGCTTGGATGGCTTGTCTCTGGCCAATATCTGTACCCGACGGATTCTCCAGTTCTTTGGACACGTTGCGCGTGGCAACAAGGATAGCCTGGAACGCCTAGTTGTGATCGGTAGCCTGGAGGGAAAGAGAGGGAGAGGAAGATCCCCCACACGATGGACCGATCAAATTAAGGCAGCAGCAGGCACCTCAGTGGTTGGAGCGCTACGTGCAGCGCAGTCAAGGGATAACTGGAGAAGAGTCATTGCTTCTGCAAGGGTCACAACCCTCAGCAATGAGGATTAAGACGGAGAAGAAGAAGCTTATAATTTGACCAGATAATTTATTTACAACATTTTGAGTGTGTCCAAATACTTGTTCACAAAATCTGGATTATCTCCAATTACAGGAGTTATTTTCATATTATTTTTTGACATCTCATCAAAGATGAAGAAGAATATGGAAGTCTGGGCATTTACGGGGCTTACGACCGTCATAGGCTAGTTTAAGTGATCACTTTACACACGTGTAACATTCAGCAATTCTACCCATTATTGACAACCAAGGTTTCTAAATTGGTTCATATATATATAGAACTTCCAAGAATTTGAGTAGTGTGGTTGTCAATAATGGGTAGAATTGGTGAATGTTACACATGTGTAAAGTGATCACTTAAACCAGCCTATGACGGTCGTAAGCTTCGTAAATGCCCAGACTTCCATATTCTTCTTCATCTTTGATGAGATGTCAACAAATAATATTCAAATGCTATGTTATGTCAAAATTTCAAAGCAACTAGTAACTTGAGGATATTTGATAAAATTAATTTCACTAACGGTTTTATTTATAAAGGCATACTCGTATCAAATTATGATAGGATTGTGTTCATTATTATTTGACTTATGCGACAGCGAGCGAAAAACACGTCCATCCCCTATTGTAATGTAAAATCTTTGGATAAATTTGTAAGCAGAAATAAACGAGAAATTCCGGATTTTCGAAACAAAGATTTTCACGAAATCATGAATAAATATTAGACAACGGATGCAGTGTGTTGATTTGAAATTGTATTTGTTTTCTTAGAAACGACAGCATAAAGCAATATTTACCTCCCGCATTTTCTCGAAGACTTTCGAACGGTAGAAAATAATTTAATAATTGAAATTTGTCTTTTGCCAAAATTGTTCAATTTCTTCATCCAAAATTCTTAATACGAGACACTTTTCTTCAACGGTTGTCAACTGTTTCCTCGAGCTTTATTGAAATTCATGATTCGGTATATAAGTTTAATTAGATATGAAAGATTACCGGTATTTTAATTCGAAAGCTTCTTAGTCATACATATGTAAAGGGTGACTACTTTTCCCAATTTATTTTCTCTTTCGTAAACTTATCCCAAACCCAATGGTGCATAGGGCATTGTATCAAATCGTCGCAGTGTTATCTTACTTCGTAAAATACTAGGATTGTGATTAGTTCTGCGCTTCAAGTAACAGGCCGGGATAATAGTCGGGTTGTGGTCCCGTGGTTAGTGTAGCAGACTCTTGAGTAAGAGTTTCTCCGTTCGAACCCACCCTACCACAATTTGATTCCTATTTCTAATAATGAGCCGCTTGGGCTCACAGAAATAGTATGAAATTGTGTAAATAATAAAAACAAAAATATTTATTTAAAAATACATATATATATACATATATATATATATGAGTGAAAAAAATAAGGTGTGATGATATGGTTTGGACATGTGGAACGAATGAGTTAACAAAGAACGGTATAATAAATTTGTGAGGTGAATGTTGTTGGAAAAAGAAGCAGAAAAAGACAAAAAATTTGGCACTATCAGGTATATCAAATACTTGAAAATAGTCGAAATAATCGACGGGTATGTATGAGTAGATGCATGAATGTGGAAGAGGCGAATAATGTTTGCAAAGACAGAGTGGTATGGCGTAAGTAAGGTATGGTATACGTGACTTAAGGTTCCATTCGTCTCATTACGGTAGTCTTCGAAAGTTTGTGTGTAGACCAAGGATTAAGTAAAAGTGGTATTTATGAAGTAAAGTTTAATTTCAAAGAAAGTTAGGTACTTTTACAATGTAAAAAATCGAAAAATAAAATCAATTGAATCCACAACATTTTGAGTGTTTCCAAATACTTGTTCACAAAATCTGGATTATCTCCAATTGCAGGAGTTATTTTCATATTATTTTTTGACATCTCATCAAAGATTAATTGGAGATAATCCAGATTTTGTGAAATAGTATTTTGACATACTCAGAATGTTGTAAATAAATTATCTGGTCAGATTATAAGCTAAAATAATAATAAAAATGAAAATTATGTTTTCTGGCCTTTCTCATGTGTGTGATTATAATCCAGGATTCGGACCTCGAGTACTAATATAAGAGTTTCTGCTCAATAAAAAGCTTATTTTCATTTCACCAATAGATGTATTAAGTGAAGTTCTAGTGATTGAGGAATAATGTTTTAAAATTGGTTCATATATACAACAGAACTTCCAAAAAATTAGTGAGTAATGTGGATAATGGGTAGAACTGGTGAATATTACACGTGTGTTAAGTGATCACTTAAACCAGCTTATGACGACCATCAGCCCCGTAAATGCCCAGACTTCCATGTTCTTCTTAATCTTTGATGAGATGTCAAAAAATAATATGATCAATTGAATTCTTTAAATTATTCTTCATTTTTAGATAAGTAAAAATCTTGGAAAAAAACATCTCGCAAGGGTTGTAACCAAAGCTGTCAAGATTTGTTTATTTATGTACAAAGATTTGGTATCTAAATAAAATTATATAAGAATTTTTCTAAATAAAATATTTTTCTCGATAGTGTTGAAATCTGTTTTCGAGTTACTTTTTTCATTTAATATTACACAATATATTTTTTTTAACGATATTGAAGCATATTTCCAATGAATAGACAAACAGTTAGCAAAAAATGAGATAAAAAGTTTACATTGGATGATTTAATAGTACTTACATAATGTAATGAGAAATTTCAAGAATTTCTTTGTAATGTCACAATTCGGCTACATTTTTTTTGGAAGTAATTTATTTTTGATTTATTTTATTTAGCTATTAAACTTGGGAACGAGAGATGAATAATAAAATATTCCTTGATTCGAATTCAAGGGTAACTAATATAAGTGTTATTTTTCGGATTTAGCCATGTGACATTATAACCTCCCACTCATCGCTTCTTTACACCACTTAAAGGTTATCAAAATTTCAAGTAATGATTAAAATGTTACGTTTTAAATTAATTTAAATGGACATATTTAATATTTTATCGTCGTTCACTATTTCATCATCGTTCACATTGTGTAATACTACTGTAATACACAAAGTGGACGGTGAAAAATAATGAGTGTGTTATATTACCATAACACAAAGTTAACAATGCTTTTAATTTACAAAATATGCTCCCAAATTTCCTTTCAGTCTTGGGCATAGGGCACAGCATCGTAACGATGCAGTGTTATCTTGATCGTTACTTTTAATAATAATAAATCATTATTCCAGCTTGACTAAGTGGTGGGTGCAATACTTAGTTAGCCATAAATGTTTTACAACATTTTTTATATAAAATGATTTTAAAATAATAAACAAATTAAAATTAAAATAACGAAAAGAAACGAAGAAAAAACACTGAGGCTTCTTACCAACACTCCTTGGAAATCGAACATTTTTAGTACATATTTGCAAACATTTTTCATTTTAATCTTTTAGATATTTTGTTTTCTGTTAAAATCAAATATTTGCAGTTTATATCAGTACTTTTAAAACATTTTTATTTCTGATATGTATTGTATGCTAGTACCCTTAATTATAACCTTAAATAAAATGAATACCCACACACAGGTCATCCCTTGTGGGATCTTTTTTCGTATTAAATATTTTTATTATATTAAATATTTTTTGTACTTGTAATGATAATATATTGTGAAATGCAAAATAATTTAAAATAGAGAAGAAATGAACCCGAGACCTCCAACTATGTAAAAAACGCTGACCATTACACTATGGAGGCGGACACTTTTATTAAATTACTTTATTATCATTTTTGTCTTTTTACGGGTAACTTGCTACGATAATACTTCATTTGAAAGACAACTCAAAGAAAATTCTGAGTAATTGGATCGTATAATTAATTGGAGAAACTTAAAATCAGATGAAATAATTACTTAAATTGAACGAAAAAATACTTTTTATTACGTTCAGATTAAATAGAGCTTTTTATCTGAAGTCTTAAAAAAAATAAGTATCTCCTGAAAATTCATGAAATGAAAGCCAATTTGATTTGAATATAATGGAAGCTAGTCATGCGATTTGCTGACGCAAATTTTTATTATTTGTTTTGTAGGATAAGATATTGATTTCAGCATTATTATCTCGAATTAATCTTTTAGTCATTTTTACAAGTGATTACTCACCTAAAAGAGACGAAGATTTACAAATAAGAGTTTACATTTAAGTGTAAAATTTATTCTCAATATGATTAATATTTAAAGCATTTACTTTGTGGTTAGTCATTTTTTCCTTATTTATTTTTTTTACAAAAATGTTAATAATATTAGTATATAACCACTCACCGAGATTTTTATGTCTACGGGTTTCGAGACGTACCCGTCTCTTCGTCAGGACAATCACTACCACAGCATGCAAGCAATACTACTCTTCACTACCATAGCACTATTAACACACTTATAACTTTAAAAAAATCGTCACCAAGTAAAAACACTACTCAAATGAAAAAAAATTGTTGCAACATTTTAATATAATAATAAAACCCTTATCGGCACCCCAATGGTGCATAGGGCACTGTTTCATATGAAGACAGTGTTATCTTGATCGTTTACACACGAAGGAAAGGTGATCAGCCCTCCGCTTCAAGTACCAGTCCAGGGTAATATTGAATAAATATTACAGTGAAAAAATCACTAATATTTATTTGACCCTCCTGGGAATCGAACCCGGGACCTCCAGAACGGTAGCCGAGCGTGCTGACCATTAAACTACAGAGGCGGACAAAGTGCAACATTTTAAGTGTGTCCAAATACTTGTTCACATCTGGATTATCTCCATAAGGAGTTATTTTTTAAGTTATTTTTTGACATCTTAACATTGAATAATATGTAAAGAAGTTCCAAGAATTTGAATAGTGTGGTTGTCAACCATGGGTAGAATTGAGTAATGTTACACATGTGTAAAGTAATCACTAAAACCAGTCTACGACGGTTGTAAGCCCCGAAAATGCCCATACTTCCATAATCTTGGATTTTATTTACTGTTTTTTTTATGTTTTCAAAACACTTTGTTAATATTCAAATGGAACCTTCGAGAGTGAAAATATAGCTTCTCTTCATCTGATAAACCACAAACATATATTACAGACATGATATTGTACACAATTTTATGTGAATAATCTTGTTTTTTCTTCTACAGCTGAATTTAACGAACTAAGACGAGATCTTATGACATATCGTCATATTACCAAGAATGTAAAGTATATTTGTACATATTTTCTTATTATTTGGTAAAATCTAATAACGAAAAAGATATACAGAAATTCTTTTAATCTTAAAACGAAGTTTTTTTGCTATAAATGTATTTGTTTCTACTTTAACTTAATTTATGTCATACTTGTTTTTGAGTAACTAAATTTCGTAATGTAAATGTTTGTAACATTCTCATTCTCTGCCGGGGTTGGCAATGATACGTATAACTGTATTTGCAAACAATTCGACTCCTCACCTGTCCACATTTAAGGACTTGAAAAAATGAATCATGACGAGTTTTCCTCAGATTTAATTTGTTTTTATTTCAAACATTCGCCTCATCAATTTGTTTTTCAGTTCTTGCTTCACTTATTTGATTCACATGCCCAAATCATCTCAACATTTTATTTTTATTTTTTCGATAATGCTTACTTGCAGCCTTGTATTATTTTCTTATTAATGCGTGATACCGCTGTCGGTATTACAACCTGCAGACAAGCATCAAGACAAGTAATATATGCTTTGCGGGTTATTCCTTTTAAAAAAAACATGATTTTCCACAATCCAATGCATCGAAAATATACTTCCCAAAAAATGAAATCATCTACCTATTACAAAATTTCCCCATTTACTATTCTCCCAGATATATAAACATTAATCTCTTGTAAAAACCATGAATTTGAATCAGTCAACATGCATTAGAAAAACACTTTTTTACATACATTTTACACTTTTATACATTTGACATAATAAAATACCTTCTTTATCTATTTTGAGACCTCAATAGTCTTGGAATAAAATTCGATTTGCTTGAAATATTTCGTTGGCTTGAAGTCCTTTCTCTTGAAAAATAGACTATCATTCTTCCCTCGACTGGGTAAATTACTGAGGAAAGAATAGGACAATTATCTTCCCGCTCAATTAATCAGGATTAAGTTTTGTTGTTCTCTTTGTCGGGACGGAATTTTGCAGAACAATGATTATTACTAAGACAACTGAAAAGTAATTATTTAACTGATGAAGAAATTCTTAAAGGCAGTTTTAAATTGCTAAATTTGCATACGATTCATAAGAATCAGTTGAGTCTATACATCTTTAACCTAGCCAGCTCAAACAGGGGGCTCAAAATCCCCCATATCGCTCACTCCTTCCAAGAACATTATAATTAAAAAATCGTCAATTTTCAGTTGTACATATTTTAGGAATGCCCAGAAAATGTACTATGTCCCAGCAAAAGAGGCATATTTTTAACTTAACATTTGCCTACTACAAGGCAAAAAGTGTTGTTTTTGCATTTCGAAGAAAAGGTATTGTTTAATTATTTTTTTTAATATCCAAAATATTTTTCAAATGGAGAAAAAACATTCAGGTTTTACCTAAGAAGATCGGTTGCATTAAAAAAGTTCAATAAGTGGCTTGATATTTAAACTTTAAAAAATGTTATGTTTTTAAACATTAAAAACGATCTCCTGAAAAATCAAGTTTTTAGATATATGACATTGTTGAAAGGAGTGAGCGATATGTGAATTTTTATTCGATAACTAAAGTATTAGAAGATCTCTGATTTGAGATCTGTCGACATTCATCAGGAAATCACTTTCCTTGCACACATTATGCACCTTTGACACCAGCACCTGTAAGTCTTTTATATTATCGGCTAAAAGCACAGCATCTTAAGCATTCAAAAGGCAATAGTCAGTAAATTAATCATTTAACTTTTAGAAGCTCATGCGTCGCGTGCAATAAGGGTAGCGCCCTGCCTAAAAAAATAGTGAAATATTCGCGCGACTTACTACCTACGCGTAGCTGTTATAAAAATAATTATATCTTTAGAATTTCATCCTATTTAGGTAAAATGAAAAACATGATCAAAATAAAAGATTTTTTTATAATTTATCGTAATAAAGTAGCTTTAATTTATTACTGGCCGCCTAATAAAACACAACTCATCTCCCAAGAGTCAACCTTGTATTTTTTTAAATAAAGGAATAACCCGCAAAGCGTCTATTTTAGATGCTTGTCTATAGGTAGGATAGTAAAGATAGGGAAAGTAAATGTGAAAAATACATTACAAACACCCAGACCCATTGAAAATAAATCTTTCTTGATTTCATTTTCCAATTAGCGGGAATCGAACCTGTGACGCTAGTTTCGCAGTCGAGCGTCTACCCAACCACGCCACAGCGCCTGCCTGCAATGTAGGTATAAACACTTATATTATTATTATATTATATTTATTATTAAAATTTATATTTTTAATACTATTGACATAAAGCAGTGTGATCCAATTGTGAATTGCATCACACTCACCGGTCCTGTATAGGACCGGTGGGAATAGAACGATGCAAATCCGCAGTCCCGTAAAGGGCCGCTGGGCGGCCAAAGGTTAATAATACATATTTTATTATATTTTGCCCATATAATGCTCATATTTTCAATTGTACATGTTTTCGGAATGCCCAGAAAATGTACTATATCCCAGCAAGAGCGGCATATTTTAAACTTCATATTTACCCGCTACAGGGCAGAAAGTGTTGTTTTTGCATTTTGAAGAAAAAGTTATTGTTTAATTTTTTTTTAATTATACTAAATATATTTCAAATGGAAAAAAAATTCCAGGTTTTACCTAATAAGATCTGTTGCTCAGTAAAAAGTTCAATAAATGACTTGATAATTATTTTTAATAAACATCATTGTATTTTTAAACTTAAAAACAATCTCCTGAAAAATCTTTTTTTTTTATATATGACGTTGTTGGAATGAGTGAGCGATATGGTCAAAATTATAACACTACATTTTGACACCAAATTTGGTTTCTATGCTTCAAGTTTCCTCTTTTCCAATTTATCTCTGCCACCTAAAAATGGCTTATTTTTTCTACCAACTCTTAAACCAACCACTTTTGGAAATTAGACGCTAGGGCTATTTTCCGAAAATACTCTGAAAGTGACACTTAGCTAAGTGATTAAAAAAATAGGTATTTAACTTGGAAAGCAATCCATCTTTATACATCGATACAATGTGAAAGGTTGTTGATATGGGTCAACTAAAACAATGTTTTCAGTATGTTGTTTTTACGTGTTTGTTGTTTTTGCTTAAACTGGATACAGTAAAATAAAATAACATGGAAAATAAGCTATATAAAACAAAATAATATAAAATTTCGTCAAAATTTTAGTAAATTATAAAGTCTACCTCACTTTGACCAAGATTTAAAGAAAAGTGTATTTTCTTGAATGTTTTTTGCAGGTACTTTGTGGCACATTTTATAAACTTTATAAAATTAAACAACTTTTTTTTAACCACTTTTTTATTATTAGTACACTTTAAAACTTATTAGTACACTTTGTTCTTGTTAAAATCGGTTTACACCAACCGGTTTTAATAAGAACCTTGTCATCAGCAGGGTTTATTAAATTCTAAAAAATTAAAAACATTATAATACTCATAGTTAATTACATTCCCTTACCAAAAACTTCCACACACTCCGCACACCATATGATAATATTTAATGAAAATTATTCTTAAAATCATATTTCATTTGTAAATATATGTTTATCGAAATGAACAAAACGCATGGCTATTTAATATTAATAATAGTGACTTCTTACTAAATCCATTTTTATGGTATATATTCCCTTTATACTAACATACATATTAATATTAATATTACCTTGTACTGGTACTATATGCGCAGGCTTGCTTTCATGTTATTAAAAATGAATTTAACACTGAATCAAAACGAGACAGTGCCTTATGTACCATTGATATAAATATAGGGCACTGAAAATTTCACTGAAATTTAACAAACGACTCGCGCAGGCCTCTCAGAGCCTTTCTCCGTCAAACTATGACTGATATAATCCATTTTGAAAATCATTTTTCATAAGTAAATATAAATCTAAACATAAAAAAACGCAGGGTTCTTGATTCAAACATTCTTAACCTTTTGAAAATAATTTAAAATATCCCCTCTATAAACGTAACAGTATCGTCAGGGTTACAAAAGTAAAAATAATATGCTTGAAAGTTTGGGGAAGGAACCGAATGGAGTATAAAATTGTATTTTTGTGAATTAATATACGGGGCCAAGTGTTTTTGACAGATTCAACTATCTGCGTGATATTAAAAATCACATTACTCTCACTTATGCTCTTCAAAAATGTCCACAATTTCAGGAGCTGTTGGAAAGGTTATGAAGATACTTATGCGCATAGATAATCACACTAAGTTGACATGGTAAAAAAGTTTTCATCTTTTTAAACTTATTAAAGGTTATTAACCTTTTTAAATTAGGTTCAAGTAACAAATGGTCGAAAAATGGTTCAAATCCACTAGAGGATGAATTTATAATGCATAAATATCTTTTAAAAAAACACTTGTACAGCCGGTGAAAATACAAGCAGTTTGCATTTTTACCTGTTGATGAACATTTGTTGACGACATCTAAACATATATGATGAAGAATTTGAAAGTCTTATAAGGTATTTAAAGGGTCCACAACAAAAATGACTGAACTCTACCATAGATACTACCAATGTCTCACACGTGAAATAATGTCTATCAAAATATATCCACATTTATATAAATTTCATTAGTGTGGTTGTAAATCATAGGTAGAGTAGTGAACGTTACACGTGGATATAGTGATCTTTTAAATCAGCCCATGTCAGATTGTAAGTCATATACCTAGAATTCCGTATTTTTTTATCCTCATAGTATTTGGCATCCTTGTCGTGCCAAGTTTTTCTCGGTATTTCTCTGCTCCTTTTTCAATAACATTTGCCTCATAAATTTGTTTTACCGTTCATTCCTTACTCATTCGTTCTAGTCCAAACCATCTCAACAAAACTTTCTTAATTTTATCGATAATGCTTATCTCAGCTTTCCATTCCTTCATTATTTCAATGTTCGAACATCTATCGTACATCTTAGATTCTCTTATATCACAAGTTTAGATTCTCAGCCTAAAATAAAAGTAATAAAACATTCTGATTCTAAGCTTATAATTAATCTTCAACTTAAAATATATGTAATAAAAGTGCTGGTTTATGCAACAGGCTAGGAGTTCCGAAATATAGATTTTGACTTGCTTAATCAGTCCGCCTCCGCAGTGTACTGGTCAGCACGCTCAGTTACCGTTCTGGAAGTCCCGGATTCGATTTCAAGGAGGGGGATCAAATAAATATAGGTGATTTTTTTACTGAAATATTTATTCAATATTACCCTAGACTGGTACCTGAAGTGGAGGGCTGATCGCATTTCCTTTATAATAACGATCAAAATAACACTGCGTTTCTATAATGCAGTGCCCTATGCACCATTGGGGTGCGGGGTAAGGGTTGATCAGTTACTTTCACTTGGTGGTTGAAAAAAAAACTTCAGAATTTCAGTTTTCACATAGCAAGTTGGCCATTAAACTGACTGAAGGTAATCTCAATTTATTATTTTATGTATCCCAAATATTATGTAAGAATATCCTTTCATACATTTTTTTGACCACACAATACACAGGAGTGTGGATATAATTTCAGCCGACATATCTCTAGGGTTTAGTCTAGTTAGTAAAGTACTACAGGATGAATTATATTTACAAATATGTTAAGTTAACTGCTGAAAGTTGGTCCCTTGGAAGCTGAATGTAACCATCTCTTCGTCTGAATAACCAGTATAATAAATTTCAAATTTAACTATAGGCTGTTGAATTGATACAAAAATTTATTTAAAATAAACGTCAAATAATAAATGACAAAAACGTTTTTCTAAATATTGTTGAAGTAATTTACAACATTTTGAGTGTGTCCAAATACTTGTTTACAAAATCTGAATTATCGTAAATGCCCAGACTTCCATATTCTTTTTCATCTTTGATGAGATGTCAAAAAATAATGTGAAAATAACCCCTGTAATTGGAGATACTCCAGATTTTGTGAACAAGTATTTGGACACACTAAAAATGTTGTAAATAAATTATCTGGTCAAATTATGAGCTTAAATAATAAAAATAAAAATGGTATTTTCTGTCGTTTCTCATGTGTGTGATTGTAATCCAGGATTCGGACCTCACATACTAATATAAGAGTTTCTGCTTAGTAAAAAGCTTATTTACATCTCACCAATAGATGTCTCGACTGAAGTTCTACTGATTCAAGAACAAGGTTTCTAAATTGGTTCATATATATAAAACTTCCAAGAATTTGAATAGTGTGGTTGTCAACAATGGATAGATTTGGTGAACGTTACACGTGTGTAAAGTGATAACCTTAAAATAAAGCCCCGTAAATGCCCAAACCTCCATATTCTTCTATATTTTCGATGAGATGTCAAAAAAATAATATGTTAATGAAAACTTACGTAGCAATGTATCAAACAAAAATCTTCTTCATTTTCTTAGTGTAGGCCTTGTGGCCTGATTTTAATAGGGATTAGCCTCCTGCGATGTTGATTCCCAGCTGTCGATCCATCTCTTTGAAGGTTTGCCCGAGAATCGTCTACCTTAGTATTGGTTGAAGTGTATAGTATGGCTGCTTCCATTTTTCTCAGATGCGCATACCATTGTTTTCTTCATTGTCTTCCCCACCTAACGACATCTTCGATCTTTCGTATTTCTGGTGTTATATCCTGGTGTTCTTATTTTATCTCGTAGACTCTTGCCAAATATGCCTCTTACAGTCTTTCTGTGCATTTTTTGTTACTGCGATATCCGCTCTGCATTCGATCCCATATGTCATGATGGGTCGCATACATGATTTATATGTTTTAATTTTGCTGCCGATCTTCATGTCTATGGGTTTTGCCATGTATAATAATCAAGTTAAAAAATACAAATAAACGAGAATCGTTAAATAAAAGCTTTTATATTTTATATTAATATATTTTCACTGTCGTTTCACTACGGTATTTTTATCAAATGCTTATTTTCTAAGATATTTTGTGGTATTTTATTGGCAAGTTTTAGACACCATCACAGGAGTATGATGGTATTTAAAACTAAATATTCCAGGTAATAAAATGCCACAAATATAAACACGTATATAATATTAAAAAAATTTAGAATGAAATATCCCAGTAAAGTGGGTTTTTATAAAAAAAATACACCGCTGAGAAACAGCTACAAAAACATATTTTAACAGTTTTTTTAAAAAAGATTCTCTCTTTTATAATAATGGATGATTGTACTTATTTGATGGACACCCTTTATATTGAGGATCAGAAGTAACACTATGGAAGTCAATAAGAAAAAGATTAATGAGGTTTAGGAAAGTGTCTTAATACACACGGTATAAGAAAATAATAAATTTTATCTACTGGAGTGAAGAAATAATCTTGAGTAACCTTTTGTTCGACTTTGGGCTTAATGTAGATAAATATTATCCTTTGTGTCCTCATGTTATAAAAATCATTCCTTTCTTACCACTACTTAGTAACTCAAAATGAAAGTAAACAATTAAAACACAAGGTCTAATTTTTTTTTTTAAATTTGATTGAAGTATTGAATTTTTTAAAAATATTTTAAATGCGAAGTTGAGATAAGCTTTTTCTTCCTGGCTCCATCCCAACTTATCGTCATTGCGGATTGTTAGGATCAGCTCTCTTCGTCTTCAGATTGTAGGTCACCTAGGTCATGCCTTCGGATCATGTTATCTTTCTACAGCATCTATGATTTTTTAGCAAGGTTGACTAAGCCTTATAGATAAAATTAAGAAAGGTGTGTTGAGATGATTTAGACATGTGGAACGAATGAACAAAGAAAGAACAGTAAAACTTTTATATGAAGTAAACATAGTTGGGTACAGGAGTAGAGATGGTTACATCGAATAGTGACGTACAAAAATAATGTAATACTTATATGATTGATGTTCGAATGGCGATATAAGGAAAGAATGCAAGGTTGAGATGAGCATTATCGATTAATAAAGGTAGGTATTTTGAGGTGGTTTGAGCATGTGAATAAATTGAGTGAATTAAAAACAGCCAAACAAATTTATGAAGCAAATATAGTCGGTAAAAAAGCAGAGGAAGACTGAGTAAAACCTGACATGATAACGTTTTTCGAACACTTGAATGTGCTCAGGTCAAGAGTTTTAGTAATCGGTGTGTGAGGAGATACATGAATGTCGAAGAGGCGAAGATTATTTTGTAAAGACAGAGTGGTATTTCGTTTTATTATCTCTGCCTACTCCAGCTGAGAAGCGGCGTGATGGTTAGTTAGTTAGTTAAAATATTTTCTTACTTAGCTACACAATTTTGTTTTTTTTTTACTTAAGTGGACTATGTTAATTATAAAATTTAAGTAATTTCATTCGGCAGTCACATTGAGGTAATATATTTTAAACATAACATTTAATTACTCAATACTACTTAATTATTCATTTCAACGTTTGTTTATTCGACGTTAAACTTTTAATCAACGTTAATGAGAAATTAATGGTATTATAATTTGTATTAAGTAAAATGACATTTTGATGCTGGTAAACTTTTCAATATCATTAATTTACTTCACAGTCTCTTCGTAATAATATCAATAGTTTTTCTAACATAAATTTTACTTGGAAATTTTATTTCTTATAAAAATCTATTGTTACACGTGTTTTGATGCATTAAACACTATAAGCAAACACCATATGTGAAATTTATCCTAAATTTCAGAGTTTTGCCCTAAAGACGTTGATGGATGAGGAGTGAGTAGAAGCTGATTCATATTAAACAGTGAAATCATGATCTCAAAAGGATTTGACCATGTTAAAATTTTTAATTTTAGATAAATGATGTTTAATGCGTCGAAACGCGTGTCACAATAAATTTTAATGAGTCGTAATATTTACCAAGTAAAACATAAATTAAAAATTAAATAGATTTAAATTAAATAATTAAAAATGAACGATTTTTAGAAAAAAACATAAGTTTATATATTTTTCATCTGATTCTTATCCACACAATGATGCAAAAGGCACTGCATCATATGAACCCAGTGTTATCTTGATCGTCAATTACATGAAGGCGTAGTCATATGTTCTGTATTCTTTTTTTGACATCTCAACAACGATAAAGAAGAATACGAAAGTCTGGGCATTTACGGGGCTTATGACCGTCATAATCTGGTTTAAGTGATCATTTTATACACGTGTAACATTCACTGATCCTAACCATGATTGACAACCACACTACTCAAATTCTTGGAACTTCTACATATCGTAGTCGTACAGGAGAAAGTGACCATCTACCAAAACGTAAAATGTTCAGGAGGGTCATTTATGTCACTTTTACTTGGCCAGAAAATAAACATCAATGCAGTAAGTCATTTTTACCAAGTCAATATATTATACTTCCAAGTTGAAAATCCTTTAGGCAATTTTTTCAGGACAATATTAAGCTAGTAAGGTATCAAATAGTCAATGATCACGTTTTTGTGAAACAATGCACTTGGTCACTCTCTCTTGTATGACTACCTTATATTGTTTAAATTCGAAACAAGTTGTTTGAATTAATTAGAATTTCACTAGAGACATCTATGATGAGATGAAATAAGATTTTTATTGAGAAGAAACTCTTTCATAAAATGTGTTCTGCGCTTCTTGTACCGGTCCAGGGTGATATTGTTATAAAATAAATATTTTTTTGTATATAAGTCATTATTTTGAAAGAAATGGAATTTTGGCTGATGGTGGTGCGTTCAGTTGAGAATTTGCAAAGTAATTTTTTTCTTGTTCACAACATCTTCTTCTTCTTATTCATAAGCCCTCTATCCTCCACTGCTGAATATAGGCCTTCTAATGAGTGAGGAAAGAACGGTAAAACAATTTTATGAGGCGAATGTAATTGGAAAAAGGAGCAGAGGATGACCGAGAAAAATATGGCACCATCAGGCATGCCAAATACTTGAAAGTGGTCAGGTTAAGAGTCGTAATAATCGGCGGGAATGTATGACCAGATACATGAAAGTGGATGAGGCGACGAATGTTTGCAAAGACAAAGTGGTGTGGCGTTGTTTTCTCTCTGCCTACGCCTGCGGAGAAGCGGCGTGATGGTTAGTTAGTTAGTTTTTAGGAAAAATATGATTTTAAAATTATTATTATGAAGTTTGTTATTATCATATTTTGATTAATTTAATCTAGATAAATGGTATCCCAAATCGTTCTGTCAAAAACAAGACCACCCAAAAAGCATTAGAAATCGATCTGGTTATTAAAAATAATATATTTTTACGAAGATTAAAAAAAACGTAATAACTTCAGAAAAAAATATCCCTTTTATGTAATACAAAAAAGAGGAATCATATCAATCTTTTTAGATCCTTTGAATTATTTCAATCTTAATACGTTATAAGCTAGATTTTTTTGTTGTATATCAACTCGGGAATCGTTTTACTTACATAAAATAGTTTAATGTAAAAGAAACAAACCCGTTTAACTTAATAAAATTTTATATTTTGTTTTTTTTTAAATATGATCTTTAACAAAAATATCTCAATGTTTACGTTATAACATACATATTAAACTAATAATATTAATCTTACTCACTTTGTAACTAAGTTCGAATAGTGAAATAAGGAAGGAATGCAAAGCTGAGATAAGCATTATCGATAAAAATAAGAAAGGTGGGTTGAGATGGTTTGGACATGTGAAACGTATGAGTTAAGAAATAACATAGTTGGAAAAAGAAGCAGAGGAAGACCGAGCAAAACTTGGCACAATCAGGTATGTCAAATACTTGAAAGCGGCCGGGTCAGGAGTCGTAATAATCGCCGGGTATGTATGAGGAGACGCATGAATGTAAAAGAGGCGAAGAATGTTTGCAAAGATAGATTGGTGTGGCGTTCGATTCTCTCTGCCTATCTAACTATAAAAAAAACTAGTTTGGCATATTCATGTTAGCGATAGCTGTGAATATCATGCAAAACATTCGTATATTGGGCACACCTTTAGTTAATTGGGATGAATCCTTTCCCTAACGTGTTGTCTTCTTGTGGGGGTTTCGGCAAAGCTCGCGAGAGGGTTGGTCTCAGTACACTGTCTTGTCCGAGGGGTGGATTAAGTGTCTCAGGGTACAATGGAAATAGATTGCGGACAAAGCGTTACGGAAAATTGCCGGAAGATTACTTGGGAAGGTTTACTAACTTTGCTTGAAGTTTAACAGCCTATACCTACCCTATTCGCATATCATCCCTATACTGCTGTGTTTGTTTGTAATTAATATTATTCAATTATTTTTTGACATCTAATCAAAGATGAAAAATTGATTTGAACATTTAATATCGCTCACTCCTTTCAAGAACGTCATAAATCAAAAAACTTGATTTTTCAAGAGAACGTTTTTAAAGTTTAAAAATATAACACAATGTATTAAAAATAAATAGCAAGCCACTTATTGAACTTTTTACTGTGCAACAGATCTTTTTAGGCAAAACTTGAAGGTTTTTTCTCCATTTAAAAAATATTTAGTATATTTGAAAATATAATTAAACAATACCTTTTCTTCAAAATGCAAAAACAATATTTTTTGCCCTGTAGCGGGTAAATACTAAGTTAAAAATATGCCTCTTTTGCTGGGATATAGTACATTTTCCGAGCATTCCGATAACATGCACAACTGAAAATTAACGATTTTTCATTTATGACGTTCTTGAAGGAGTATGTAAGCGATATATCGTAGTCATACAGGAAAAAGTGACCAAGTGCATTTTTTACAAAAACGTGATTATTGACTATTTGATATCTAACTGGCCTAATATTGCCCTGAAAAAATCCCAAAGCGATTTAAAACCTAGAAGTATAATATATTGAGTTGTTAAAAAATGAGTAACTGGATTTGATGTTAATGTTCTTGCCAAGCGAAAGTGACTTAAATGACCCTCCAGAACATTTTACGTTTTGTTAGTTGGTCACTTTCTCCTCTGCACGACTACGATATAACAACATTTTGAGTGTGTCCGAATACTTGTTTACAAATTTGGATTACCTCCATTTATAGGAGTTATCTTTTTATTTATTTATTCCAAAAACATATAACATACATAAATCATATATACATATAATATTCCCGATGAGTAATTTCTATATCTCATTTTGGGACATGGGATTAAGGTTAACAAGACTGGAACACAAATAATAAAGTAACAATTATTTTTAAATAACCTAAACTAATACATATAACCTGGAAAAATTAAAAAAAAATAAACAGGTATAATAATAAGGCATAAGAAGCACATTTAAAAGAAATAAATGAGAAAACACAAGGTTAGAAGCATATTTAAAATAAACAAATGAGAAAATATAAAAAACGTAAGGTAAAAACAAAATAAAAAAATATGACCAATCACTAAATATATATCTTTCCATAAAATACCCTCTCAGATCATTTATTTTGGATCCCCGAATGGGTTTTATTTTATATATGTCAGGCAGCTGGTTAATTTGGGTATTGGCAATATAATTTAAGGACGTTTCTCCAAATTTAGTAGTATTTATCGGCTCCTCATGTATTTTGTTATGTCCTCGTGTATTATGATTATGAATTTCTTCGTTAAAAATCGGTATGGTGTTGCTGTGAGTCGTTGTAAACATTATTTGAAGCATTGTATTTGTAACTAACTAACTAACTAACCATCACAACGCTTCCCCGCAGGGGTAGGCAGAGAGAATAGAGCGCCACACCACTCTGTCCTTGCAAACATTCTTCGCCTCTTCCACGTTCATGCATCTCCTCATACATACCCGCCGATTGTTACGACTCCTAACCATTGTATTTGTAATCTCATAAATTGGTAGAATGTCAAAAGGTTTTATGTTAGAGCTAAAATAAATGTCTTTTACATGAGCGATTCAGTATTCGGACCTCACATACTAATGAAAGAGTTTCTGTTCAATAAAAAACTTCTTTACATCTCACAAATATCTTTTACATAAGCGATTCAGTATTCGGACCTCACACACTAATGAAAGAGTTTCTGTTCAATAAAAAACTTCTTTACATCTCACAAATAAATGTCTCTAGTGAAATTCTAGAGATTCAATAACAATGTTTTTTTTTGTTGTTTCGTATATATATAGAACTTCCAAGAATTTGAGTACCTAGTGTAGTTGTCATTAATGGGTAGAATTGGTGAATGTAACACGTGTGTAAAGTGATCCTTTAAACCGGCCTTTGACGGTCGTCAGCCTCGTAAATGCCAAGACTTCTATATTCTTCTTAATCTTTGATGAGATGTCAAAAAATTATATGAGAAATGCCTTTTTTTAACATGAATCTCTTGATGAGGCACAAATATTCCTTAAAATCAACCCAAGGAATAAGTTTAACATCCATTATCTCATTATCGGAGCAACTAAGTGGAAAAACTACTCAGCCTTTAACCACAAATGACTTGCATAATCAAAAAACTTTTCCATACAATAGAACCTTCCCACGCACGAATATAATAGAGTCTACATATTTGTGGTTAGAATTTAATAAAACTTTTGCCTGAAATTTCGTTTTGTTTTAGTATTTTTTATGAAAATCACATAAAGTATGTAAATTACTTCATCTCTTCTTCTATCTGGCTCCATTCCAGCGTATCGTCTTTGTAAACTGATGAGATCAGATCTCCCCATTCTCAGGTTGTAGGTCCTTCTATAAACGTTACCAAGGTCATGCCTTCGAATCATGTTATCTTTCTGTAGCATCCATGAACTCTTTGGTCTTCCTCTAGATGTCTTTTGAGGAAGATCCATGGTGATTGCCGGGTTCACAATATAATCAGGTTCTCTGCGCCCTATGAGCGCTTATGCACAACGCAGAATTTTACCAACCGGCAGTCCTATTTTTTATCAAATAAAAACGACTACGATACTTTAGCGTGATCGAATTCACGCACACCGTGATCACACACCGATCAAGTGCACCGATCCGAAGAAAGACGGACAAAAACACAAGCCGATCATCCGTTTTTTCATGCTGACCGGACTGCTGGACGGTAAAATTCCGTGTAGTGTACAAGCACTCTATGTGTGTTAATATTGTATTAAATAATGGTTTCTTGTTATATGTTTCAAAGAATTAATTTTTTCCAGAATGTTATGATGACTAGTAGATTATGAAGTTTTGCACTTGTTACAAAAAAAATTAAACGAGATTTTATTAATATAATTTATATTTGAAGCACTAACTTTGTGATTTTCAATTTAATAATTAATATGTAACTGTGTTTTTAAATAACTATAAATATTTTATTATAACTTAATTATAATGTCTACCGGTTTCGAAGCTAACCGCTTCTTTATCAAGACTGAAAATACTAATAATTAATAGTATTAATCAGTCTTGATAAAGAAACAGTTAGCTTCGAAACCGGTAGACATTATCATTAAGTAATAATAAAATATTTATAGTTATTTTTAAACACAATTACATTTTAATTATAGATTCTATTTATTTCTAAAATTAAAAACAGCTTCTACCCTACATCTTTCAAAGTCTAAAGAGCACCACTCTAAAATTAACAATATACTACACATACTTTGATTGAAAATGGACAAATATTACCGCAAAGTGACTGTCATCGATCAAGTAAATTAAAACATTTTTTCAGTTTTTATATATTATAAACATAAAATTATTATTCATTACACTAAATTTTCAAATACGAATATATTATTTATTGTTTGCCTTAAATAACATTTAATCTCCATAACAAATTGCTAGATTTACCGTGACATATTTTAATAAAAGAAATAGCACTGATTCATGTATTTACTCGGTAAAATACTTTTCATGTTTTTGTCAGATATTCAAGAAATGCTTTATTGTTTTTATTTTTTAAATTTTACTCAGAGGTACTTGCATAAATTGATCACGCAATGGTATGCGGAAAAATTAAATCAAAATAATTATATTTTTATCTGAATTTTGTTTAGGGCTGGCTACCCTATTCGGTCAGATAGTAAAAAAAAATTACAAAAAAATAAAAACTTATCTTTCTTATGAATATCATGTTTTTTTGTTTATAAATTGCACATTTCAACGAACTAAAAAAACAATATCTTTGATTAAGAGCTTTTCAAAAACTATTAAGAGATTTGATGCTTCAGTTCATTCTTTAAAAGCCTGCCCAAATGCTAATTATAAAAAAATCCTCTTCTTCTTCTTATGAAGATACGTCAGAGCATCCCAGAGCTTTTAGTTAATTTTAAATTTTGACATCTCAACAAAGTTGAAGAAGAAAATGGAAGTCTAGGTATTTACAGGGCTTACGACCATTTATAGTCTGGCTCACCTAACTTAGCCTATAACAGGTAGTAAGCCGAGACTATCATATTATTTTATTTTTTGACATCTCATCAAAGATAAAGAAGAATATGGAAGTCTGGGCATTTACAGGGCTGACGACCGTCATAGACTAGTTTAAGTGATCACTTTACACAAGTGTAATATTCACCAATTACACCCATTATTGACAACCACACTACTCAAATTCTGGAAGTTCTACATAAATATGATCCGATTTCGAAACGTTGTTCTTGAATCACTAGAGACATCTATTGGTGAGATGAAAAGAAGCCTTTTATTGAGCAGAAAAATCATAAATATGAGGTCATATTATAATACCATTTTCATTTTCATTATTTAAGCTTATAATTTGACCAGTCAATTTATTTACAACATTTTGAGTGTGTCCAAATACTTGTTCACAAATCTGGATTATCTCTAATTGAAGATAATACAGATTTCTAAACAAGTATTTGGACACACTCAAAATGTTGTTTCGTATTATTCGTCATCAATATTGATATTTTAAAAATATAAAACAAGATTTTGTGTATTTTCAAAATAAATTAATAAAAAGGTTACCCTTTAGACCCTTTTGAAACTATGTCGAGTTGAAAAAAATATATACCCTTCAATCTTTTACGTCGTACCTTGAACGGATCGTACTTAAAACTTCATATTTCTTCCCTCTCATAACATCTCCAAAGAACTTCTCTCATACTTTCTTCTCTTGATAGAGGTCAACACTTCTTCATCGTCTTTCTTAGGGGTTCAGATACATGCCTTCACTTTTCACCCCGTTCGTATAGTTCAGTGGTCCTCAAACTTTTATTATTGTGCACTGGTCAATTTAAAAAAAAATTACTTCGGCCCACTGAGGGGGTGACATCGATTGTTTGTAGTGTAAATTATTTGATTTTAATAATTTATATGAAATTGTATTTAAATAAAATATATGTGTCGGACTGTGGTCCCGTGGTTAGTGTCGCGGACTCTTAAGTCAGAGTTTATCGGTTCGAACCCACTCTACCACAATTTGAGCCGCTTAGGCTCACAGTAATAGTATGAAAATGAAATATTTGTGTAAAGAATAAAAACACCATAATTTTTTTAATACTATTTTTTTAAGTAATAACCCGCAAAGTCCCAATTTTGACACTAGTTTTTTTTAAATATATTTGTTAGTTGCCTTAGAAAATACTCCTTGCCTATTATGTACAAGGATTTATAGCATTCTAGTTTATGTCTTTAAATGATAGAGGATGTGTTAGTCAATTACAAATTCATACGGTTGATCCCTAAAAACAATTCAAAAGATACAATAGACACAATGGATTCAATATCTTATATCAATCAAGATTTGTCACAAAGCTCATTTATTTGCCTTGTGCTTCTTGTCATATTTTCTAAATAAGACACCACTAAATCCGATAGATCTTTATATCCTATTGCCTCATAAATGTTTGTCAACTGAATACATTCTTTTGCATATTCTATTTCCTATTTAAACCTTTTGATTGGATTCAGAGGTATCTTATTTAGAGAATATGACAAAATGAATACAAATAAATGAGCTATGTGACAAATCATGATTGACAAAAGATATTGAATCCTTTGTGTCTATTGTATTGTTGTTTATTTTGTTTTTAATTGAAAAGATTAGAAAGAGCTCTTTGCGGTGGTATGGACATGTGGAGCGAATGGATAGCGAGAGAATGACTAAGAAAATATATGTGGCGAATGTGAGAGGGAAAACAGAACGTGGACGACCGAAAAAGACTTGGCACGATCAGATCAATCAGAACCTAAAATCTGGCGGTGTCAAAAGTCTGCGTAATCGGAGGGCATGTATGACTAGATGTATGGATGTGAAGGAGGCGAGGAGTGTATGTCAGGACAGAAGAGTGTGGCATTCCATCCTCTCTGCCTACCCCTGCGGTGAAACGGCGTGATGGTAGTAGTAGTAGTAGTAGTTATTTTATTTTTGTTTATCATGAACTAAGCATATCCATTATCATTTTTAAGACAAAAACTGAATATGCTTTAAAACTTTGTACATAAAAGGTAAGGTGAATTTTCTAAAACCAACTTATAAATATTTTAAAAAAAACAACAAAAAAAAAACATTCAAAAACTAATTTATTTTTACTAATTAAGTTTAAATGATTATTTATTGATTCGGCATTTAATTTCCAGAACTCCATTTTAATCTACATCTACTTAATGTATTAAATGACTGAGCAAACACAGATTTTTGAGTTTTCAAAGTTGTATTTTATTGTAAAAAAGACACGTGAAAATCAATATTGTGACAATTCGCTCACTCCTTTCAACAACATCATTTATCGAAAAACTTGATTCTTCATGAGATCGTTTTTAGTGTGAAAATACAATAAAATGCCACTTATTGTACTTTTTACTGTGCAACAGATTTTTAAGGTAAAACTTGATGTTTTTTCTTCATTCGAAAAATATTTAGTATATTAAAAAAAAAAAACAATACCTTTTCTTCAAAATGCAAGAGCAACACTTTCTGCCCTGTAGCGGGTAAATAGTAAGTTAAAAATATGCCACTTTTGCTGGGATAAAGTACAATTTCTGGGCATTCCGAAAACACGCACAGCTGAAAATTTACGATTTTTGATATATGACATTGTTGAAAGGAGTGAGCGAATTGTTTAGCCTAGTTATGGTATTTTCAAACCATTTTTTTTCAATTGTCTGAAACATTCGTTTAATACATACTATATATTGATTATTATTCGATGCTACAAAAACATACTTAGATAATAAATGAATATAACATCTAAAGTACATTTTAATGTAGATAAACAAATTAACGATAAGGAACTACAACACCCTTATCCGACTCGTAAAAGCTTTAGTCTGTACTTGTATAAATATTGTGACAGTTGACACGTAACGGAGGTTTGTTGGCTTAGATATACTTATGGTTTCAAAGTAGTTCTCGGATTAACCGCAATCAAAAATGACAGAATTATAAGCCCATATAGAATATATGGAATTATTTTCTTTTAATTTTTGGATTTAAAAAAGAAGTTCCACCGATAAGACATTGTATGACAAAGATAATCCATGGTAAAGTATAGTCAGTTTTAAGAGGGACATGTTATACTTAAGAGACGTTTCCTTGTATTACAGAGAAAAAAAAACTTTTTTTATTTTATTTTGAAATTTTGTATCTCGTAACTTGATGATGAATATGTGAATAATTTTCTGAATATATGATTTAAGAAGAGAATTTGAAAGTAACATTGTAAAATTTCGTTTAATGTATATTTTGAATTCAAAATATTAGATTTACGATGAGGGATGAAGGTTTTCTATACTGCGCCCTTATATTGAATCAGAGTTATCATTAAACGAGTCTGGCCTCGAGAAATAAAAAGGTTTTCTGCCCCTGCTTTAAACTTTTACTCGCCCTGTGGCAAATCTCAACAAATTTTGCAAAATTACTGTTATTAATCGTTATTTTACCGAAAATTGATAGGGTGTATTTTATAATAAATCAAATTCCAGGAAGGTTCCCTTACCCGATTCCTGGAAATTACTATGTGAGAGGCAATTGTTTTATTTTCATTGGAGAAAAATAGGTTCCAGGTTTTTAGGAAATATTTACCATATTCGGGGAAGAGATAACAACAAAATAATTCTACATTCGCAACAATTTTAGTAAATCCAGATTTTATTCCCAAATTCTGGATATTGCTTCTCTTAGGAATACCTATAAAAGGTGGATTACATATTCAGCATATGATTTGTAGAACTCCATAAAAAAATATTAAAATTAAACACATATTTTTAGGGCCTATTTAGATGTACGTATCGCTTACTCCTTTCAACAACGTCATATATCAAAAAACTTGAGATCGTTTTTAAAGTCTAAAAAATAATAAATTGTATTAAAAAAACATATCAAGCCACTTATTAAAATTTTTAGTGTGAAACAGATCTTTTTATGTAAAACCTGATTGTTTTTCTCCATTTAAAAATATTTAGTAGGTATATTAAAAAAAAAAATTAAAAATTCATTTTCTTCAAAATGCCAAAACAACACTTTCTGCCCTGCAGCGGGTAAATATTGAGTTTTAAATTTGAGTTTTAGATATGCCACTTTTGCTGGGATATAGAACATTTTCTGGGCATATCGAAAACATGCCAAACTGAAAATTGATGATTCTCGATATGTCACGTTGTTGAAAGGAGTTAGCAATATGTATTTATATTTTTAAATATACTAAAACAAAAATTATATAAGATGTTATGCATAAAACAGTAGGTACTAGTCAAAATGTGTGTTTAAAAAAGTAAAATTGATATTTTCAGATGTCTCCTAGTATGTATGTGAATTAATTCCTGGAAGAAACTTACATACATTTTATGAAAATAAATAAAAAAAGGTAGGTCAATAAAAAAACTGATTCAAACCTTAGATGTTGCTACAAAAAAGAAGCACAAGATTTTTTTAATTGAAGCATAAATATAGCTTCCGAAATTTGAGTAGTTTGATTGCGATATCATGGGTAGAATTGTGAATGTTATATGTACATGGATAAACTGATCACTTAAATCAGCCAATGATTGGTCGTAAGCCCTGTAAATATCCAGACTACCATATTCTTTTTTATTTTTATTCTTGTAATATCCATACAAATATTTTCCATTAAAAATATTAGGTCTTAAACCCTGTAAATTCCAAGACTTACATAAATATATAGATTGTGTATGTAGCAGTATCTGACAAAAAGTTTATTCGGCAAAATGTCCGAAAACAAAAGCGACATTTCATATATTTCAAAGAACTCGACAGCCAATTACTTCATAATTTGAAATTATTCTACGTCTTATAATTTTAAGCACCGTAATATTTTGCCATAATTAGATGAGATTAATCCAGTGCGGTTTCTTGTTAAATAATAACATTATCAAGATAATCAAAATTGATAGCCTACAAAATGTTATTCATAATTCACAAAATACAAGGTAAATAAAATATATTTATGTTCTAGTATATCCAATGTTATAAAAGATCTTTTCAAAGAATATTGAATTACATTTTACAAACAATTATTTTTTGAGGCATTAAAAATATATATGTTAGTAAAAAATTGACGGAATATATATGGATAATTAAAAATTACTTAAAGGCCAAAAAACATTTAGAGTGTATGTAAATCCTCGTTCACAAATCTGAGTTTCTTCATTAACATATAAAAAAAGTAAATATTAGTCCTTGTATTTACAAGGCTAACTACCTGATTTTGAAAATCATTATGAAAATTATCGGGTCACATTCATAAAATATTTTTTACATTCATACTTTTTAATGTTGTAATGATTGCATTGATTTTATGTATCACTAAGCAATAACATTGGACATCATCAATTACATATATTATTGGCTTTCTTTAATGATTAACGATGCTTTCTAACGTTGCAATGATTGAATTGACATCTAACCGTATCATTAACCACTTATATTGGAAATAATCAATAATATTATTGGCTTTATTTAATGATTAACGATGCTTTCTAACGTTGCAATGAATAAATTGACATCTAACCGTATCATTAAGCACTTATATTGGAAAGTATCATTTATATTATTGGCTTTATTTAATGATTAACTATGCTTTCTAACGTTGCAATGATTTAATTGACATCTAACCGTATCATTTAGCAATAAAATTGGATATCATCAATAAGATTATTGGCTTTATTTAATGATTAACTATGCTTTCTAACGTTGCAATGATTGAATTGACATCTAACCGTATCATTAAGCACTAACATTTGAAAGCGTCATTAATATTATGGGCTTTCTTTAATGATTAACGATGCTTTCTAACGTTGCAATGATTAAATTGACATCTAACTGTATCATTAAGCAATAGAATTGAAAATTATCAAAATAATTATTGGCTGGCTTCAATGTAAAGTATTACCAACTTACTAGACGTTGATTTTTCAGTTTTGAAGTTTAAAAGAATGAGTAATCACTTTTGCTACGTTTTCTAAAGCAACATGTCATTTATGCTTCATTTCGTATAGGTACATACTAAGTTATTTCTTGGCCTCTTTATTTCTTTATTGTGTCTAGAAATTTCCCGAAAGAAAATGACTTGCAAATGTACGCTAAGCGAAACGGTAATTACAGCAAACGTAGGTTTATATTTCTGTAAGCACAAACGTTATTTAAAAGTTCCATGTATGTAAAAATACGTGATTTTTTTTATTAAAACGTAACATTTATATTGATATCTCAACAAAGATAAAAATACATGGATGTTTGGTAATTTACATGGCTTGCGACCTGTCACAAGCTGGTTCAAGTAATCGCTTTATATACGTGTCACATTCAACTTTCTTTCCACATTACAACCACACTGACACCTTTTTTCATTTTGCTACTTCTCGGCACGATCTATAGTCGAATTAAGTAAGCTTTTTGACTAGCAAAGATAAAAAAATTAGTTGTTAAACCAGCCAATGACAGGTCGTAAGTCCTGTATTTACTCTGTATTTACCTAGACTATTTTATTATTTTAAATAGTACAATTGTGCCTATCATCGAATATCTACGTTGTATTAAATTTTGAACATGTATGTTACCATACGTATGAATAGTTGCAAGATTTCTTTATTATGTATTGGTCAGTCAAATGCCAGGTCCCAAGATATATAGAGGAACGTTATATGTTTCATATCAAGTTGAGACACCGATATGGTAAGATTTTGAATGTGTCCAAATACTTGTTCACAGATCTGGATTATCTCCTATTGGGAGTTATTTTTAATATTATTTTTTGACATAGACCGTCATCGACAGGTTTAAGTGATTACTTTACACACGTGTAACATTCACTAATTCTACCCATGATTGACAAACACGCTTCTCAAATTTCGGAACTTTTATAAATATTGTTCAAATTCGAAACATAGTGCTTGAATCAATAAATATTTAGTAGGGATTTCTATGGTGAAATATAAGAGGCTTTTTATTGATCAGAAACTTTTTCAATAGTATGTGAGGTCCGAATTCTGGATTATAATCACATACACGAGAAACGCTAATTGACGCCATTGACGTTGTCCATCACGGATAGAATTTTAGAATTTTATACGTGTGTAAAGTGATCACTTTAACCAGCATATGACGGTCTTAAGCCCCGTTAACGCCCAGACTTCGATATTCTTTTTCATATATGTTGAGATATCAAAAAAATAATACAGAAAAGATACTTTAAAAATAATAAACCGATATGGTCATTGAAGACAAATTAAAACCCGATGTTTTATTTTCGTTGGTACAATAATCATAGTAAAAGGTCAAATTTACTATGCCTCACTGGCTTGCCAATGGCATTTTATTGTTTCTATGTATATAGATTTTATTGGCCGGCAAAAATTCGTGGATTCTAAATGTCAGAGGCCGAAAGGGACCAACGTAGATTTATTACCCGAGCCAAGACTGCTAGCGGAACCTCCAGTTATAAAACTAACTCTCTTCCTTAGACCCGAGCTAACCGCACACAGAGAAATGTATCGAGGGTTTCCTATGATTCCCTGGTACTTTTTTTAAAGAAATGTTTTTTTTTTATAATTTATATTTGAAGCACTAGCTTTGTGATTTTCTTTTTTATAATTAAAATGTAACTTTATTTTAAAATCACTATAAATATTTTAATATAACTTAAGTATAATGTCTACCGGTTTCAGTTTTAAGAAAGATTTTTTTTTCTTCTTTACATCTCACCAATAGATGTCTCTAGTGAAGTTCTAGTGAAGTCAAGAACAAGGTTTCTAAATTGATTAATATATATTGAACCTCCAAGAATTTAAGTAGTGTGGTTATCAATAATGGGTAGAATTGGTGAATGTTACACGTGTGTAAAGTGATCACTTGAACCAGCCTATGACGGTCGTCAGCCCCGTACATGCCCAGACTTCTATATTCTTCTTCATCTTTGATGAGACGTCAAAAAATTATATGAAAATAACTCCTGTAATTGGGGATAATCCAGATTTTGTGAACAAGTATTTCGACACACTCAAAATGTTATATTAATATGTTTAACGAAAACTGAAAACTATATTTACGAGCGTCTTCTGGTACGTAAAGTAATTCGGCAAGAATTTATCTTATATATATTTTACAAAGGTGTGTGCTAATTAAAAAAAATACTACCAAATTCCAAGGTACATACTTACAACGCAACTATAGATGGCACCAAGAACTAATAAAGCCATATCATATTTACGACTGAGTAAATTCCTTATATTTATATATTCATACAAAAAAAAATCCCTCTTTAAAAAGCAATAAAATATAGGCCACCAACCGTCATAAACTGTGCAATAAATTTTACTATCAAAAGTAAAACAAACAAAAACCGGAGGATTTGTTAAAATGTTCAGGATTTCTGAAATAACTCACCTGGGGTGAATTTTTTCATGACGGCATTTCATGGTTTTAGTCCTGAATGAAATATTTCCACACATAGTAAGGCTGTTTTAATTCAGCCGCATTTCAGCTCATAAATCCTTACGAAACAAGGCATTTTTTTCTTGCAAATATTTTTTTTCAGACACCGGGAAGCGGTATGAAATCTATTCGTGCTTCATGATCGGATGCCCTATTTTTAAATCGCTTTAAAAAAAGCATTTATAAAATGTATTGTAATAAAGTATTTCCACCTCCAAAGTGTATTGGCAGCATTAAGCTACCGTGCTGGAGGTCCCGGGTTCGATTCCCAGAGAGGTCAAAATAAATATGAGTGATTTTAACTCTCAAATTTGTTTATTTAAATCACCCTGGTCTGGTACAAGAAGAGCAAGGCTGATCACCTTGCGTTCATGTGTTAACTAACGATCAAGATAATACTGCGTTGTTACGAAGCAGTGCCCTTTGCACCACAGGGTACGGGTAAAGGTTAAAATAAAAATGTTTTTAAAAATGTCTTAATTTGAATGTATAAAAATGTTTTTAATTAAATGGTATTAATATTGGCAGTACAAATTAGTTCGGTCCATTCTTCACGTTTTGAACTGCATTTATTTCAGAACAATGTAAAGGAATTTATTTACAAAGTATTGTATTCCCATCTTTCATGTTAATTTTGAATTATTTATAGAATGAAGTCTTGTCTTTTAAGGCGATCCAAGATCGAAGTCAATTTTCGATTTCCGCAAAGGAAATGAATCGGAAATAATACATCTTGATATTTATATTTTGCTACGGTAATTTTTAAAAATAGATGCTGCAAAGAAGTTGAATTATTTACAGAATAGTGAATATTACACGAGTATTTAAAGTTATCACTTAAGTCAGCCAAATGCAGGCTCTGAAATAATTAGAATATAGTTTTTTTCGCATTAAAATACGATGATTTATTATTTTAGTTGAGATAACACAAAAATGTATAGATATAATAAAATAGCAAGTATATAGTGTGATGATGTTGGTAACGACAAAACTCCGTCACTGGTCAAATTAAATAAATGTGGAAAAAAACAAACAAAACCAGTTTTTAAGTTTATTTTATTAAATTTAGTTACGCCAAGAAATGTCAGTATAAAATTTAAATGTGTATCATTGGTTGGATGAAAAATTTGTTCTATGATTTCTAAAACAATAAACAACAAATTAAAAATAATAAGTTATAAGTTACACGTAATAAGTAATAAATACTAAATAATAATTAATAACAAATAATGAATTATGAATAATAAATAATAAATAATAAATTAAAAATAACAGTTTTAAAAATAAATAACTTACAAACAATATTAAATGATAAATAATAAACAATAAATAATAAAGTAAAAGGGACGTTCAATAAAAGACGGAATGGAAAAAAAGTATTTATTAAAAGTTAGAACTTACGTATGTCAGTCGAATGCAATTTGTAATATATTAACTTGAAAAGCTCAGACTTCTACAGTCTTGGCAAAGAAAAAAACCATGAATATTTTTTTTTAGTTGATACACCTAAAATATATTTAGATATATCATCCGTTGGGAGAAAAAACCAGGTGTCGAATAAAATAAATAACTACTACTACCATTACGCTGTTCTCTGCAGGGGTAGACAGAGAGGATGGAACGCCGCACTCTTCTGACCTAACATACACTCTTGCCTACTCCACGACCATACATCTAGTCATACATACCCTCCGATTACTTGACTTTTGACACCACCATATTTTAGGTTTTAATTGACCTAGTCATACCAAGTCTTCGTTCTATTCTCTTGTTAACATTTGCTAAATATATTTTCTTAGTCATTCTCTCGTTATCCATTCGCTCCACAGGTCCATACGATATAAATATGTAATTAATCAATAAAATCAACAAGTAAAATAAGGAATCTTGAAAATAATTTTTATTTCTGGTACAAAATATATACGAACTTATTCTGAATGAATCTCGCCATTTATTCAACCAGACTGAATTACAGCAACGCGTGGTCGGGTACAGCTAGTAAAACCATAGAATCTAGGTAGAATTTTTTCCGAGAAAATCCAGGGAATTCTTCATTGTAGTAGCTTCTCAATGGGTGTTGTTTATTTTTACAACGAAGTTTCAGCTGCATCTTCCCACTTATTCCAGAAAACCCGATCCAGGCAAATAATAAAAAAACAACTTTAAAAGGAAAACTTCAAAGTGTCAGACCCTGAAATATATAAAGTTAGAGAAGCGAACGGGAATTTTATACCCATTACAGAGCCACTACATCGGTCTGTTTAAATTAGTTATTTATTTATTCATTTATTTTTCAACATACACATAATTACAAATTATAATTTACAAAATAAGTCTAAATAGAAGGTAGACGAGGTGTGGGCAGAAGACAGATCCCTTCTTTTTTATTTATTTCAAAATCTTTTAAAATTGGATCTCGCGGATTTTGAAAGTAGGCGACACATATCACTTAATATTACACAAAATGTTTATCACATACGCTATCATATGTTAATTATGAATAACGTGCTTTGCTGGAAGGTGTTTTATTGTGATATTTGAGAGTAATTCTTTAATGAATATGTAAGATAGTTTGACTCTTTATTTCCTCTGCGAGAGTGCGTCTCAGAACTTTAAGTATTATTTTCATTATTATATATTAGTTTTCGAAACTAGTCGTGTATAATAAAACAAAACTCATAAAGAGGTTTAAGACAAGTGTTTGATTAAAAAAAAAAGTGAACAGCAATACGCTGTTTACTTTTTAAACAATCTGGTACCAATCTAGTGAATAAATATTAGTTATTTATTGTAACTGCAGAAAGTTGGTAGAATCCCATATTGAATTGTTGGGTAATATATCCAAAATTAAACGAGGTTTATTGGATTGAATTCTGCATTTATTTATTTATGTATATGTTAATACGTGACGCGTTTCGTCTTATTAAGAGATTATCAAACACCAAACAATGTTTCATAATGTCTTAATAAGACAAAACGCGTCACGTATTGACATATACATAAATAAATAAATGTAGAATTCAATACAATAAACTTTGTTTATTTTTGGATATATTACCCAACAATTCAATTAGTATTATGGTTAAATATCACTTTAATTTATTTTAACCCTCTGAAAATCGAATCCGTGACCTCCAGCACGGCAGTTAATTTCACCACCACTTCTTTATAGAGGCAGGGGTGAATAAAAAGATGGAAAAATAAAAAAATGCTAAAAACAGTGAATATATCAAAGCTGAAATAAAAAATAAACAAAATATAATTTATGTTTGAAGCACTAAGTGTGTGATTCTCCATTTGATAATCAAAATGTAGCTTTGTTTTAAAATCACTATAAATATTTTATAATAACTTAATTATAATGTCTACCGGTAAGCTTCGAAACTGGTGAACATTATAATAAAGTTATAATAAAATATTAATAGTGATTTTAAAACAAAGTAACATTTTAATTATATTTGAAAAAAAAACAATCTTAGCTTACATTTATGGAATGGAGTGTTTTTTATTAATGCTGAAAAACAAAATTGTGTTTACATTATGTTTTCAATTTTCAAAATCGTATTAACATTACGAACAAAATTGTTTATTTTCTTTTAAAAAAATTTGATTACCTTAAATACGCAACCACAGATTCTTACGCAAAAATAAATTATTTCGTTGTTTTTATCAAACTTTGTAACAAAATGATTTCCCTTAATTTAAAATGGTTACATTCAAAATGAAAACTCTTCCTTGACTCGGGAATAAAAGATATCCCAAATGTAAATAAAACGAACGTAAACGAAAATAAATTCACGGTAACACTTGCTGCTTATAATATTGGCAAAGTTTACGTCAACTCAAGATGGCATTGGTCTAAATAAAGCAAAAGGGTTTAGTTTACCTCATTGGTATTCTTGGGTAACATTAAAAAACAAAAGTACAAGCATGGACATCAATATCCCTTACAAATCAAATGCTATAAATACAAAACAAACCATAAAATCTGATATTTTTCGATTCCGTAGTGCAATGGTCATCACGCTCGGCTACCGTACTGGAGGTCTCGGGTTCGATTTCCAGAGAGGGTCTAATAAATATAAGTGATTATAATAAATATAAGTGATGATATTATTCTGTTCTAGTCCCTGAAGCGCAGGAGTGATAACGTTGCTTTCATGTAAGTAACGTCAAGATAACACTGCATCAATACGATGCAGTGCCATATGCATCATTGGATGCGGATAAGGGTTAGAAGAAGTAGAAGTCAAAAATATGATATTTTTAACATGTATTCCTGAAATATGTCTGCTACCAATAGTGCGTAGGGCACAAACCGCATCGTATGGACACGCCTTTTACCTGCCCCTATCTAGTACCACATGATTTTTTTTTTAAAGTGGTATTATTCAAATTGAACGATGAATGATAAGGAGTGTAGTATCACCTTAAATACAGGTAGAGTTAGTTAGTATTTCGATTTTTAATGACTCTCGCGGCCATTGTTATCAATCTCCCCTTAAAGCGATCAACGTATTTTAAAAATACATACACGATAAGCTTACAAGAGAAAAAATGCAATAAATTTTTAACCCTTTAAAATACAAAAAAGGGAATAAAACGGCTTTATTAATTGAAGAGTAATAACCGAAAGTGAAATAATAAATAGGACTTATCTCAAATCCTCGCAAAATAAACGGTTTTTAACGCATTTTTTGCGAATTGCATTATGTATTATTTTCCGTTTACGAGTAAGCTGACTCCAAAAAGCGCTAAGCCATATTTAAATGGAGTAAAAATGACAAATAAATCACGGCTTCTCGTGTTTGTATACTGCCGGGCTTATATAGCGTCGGTCCATGTAGCTACCTACTCATTAGTCCCCGCGAGCACGTTTGCTTTGGCGTCGGTCGACAATTCAGTCGGCGTCACGTCGAGTCGCAACGTTGAAATGGCGTCAAAGATACAATCGAAAAATGACACGGATATTTGTATGAAAAATTAACCTATTTTTTCAAAGAAATACAGTTTAACAAGCGTTGATGTCAAAGGAATTGCATTGAGATTATAAACCGTGAATTTTCCGAATTACGGATAATAAAAATGGTCAACGCAAAATATTTTACCACTTTCTTCAAACGTCAGTATATACATTTTTTTAAATGATAAATTTTTATTTAGATATTTGGCTGTTAAAATTTAATTGAACACTTTGATTCAAATATGAATAAAAATTGGGGGATTATTTTTTTTTAAATCATCATTTTCATTTGAGTAAATTCTGTCATTAGTTGATTCGGCAGTCAATTTGAGGTAATAAATTTTTTTTTAAAGTTAAATTCCAATAAATTATAACCATTATATCACCATCATTATTTTATTCCAGAAAAAGTTGTTTTTTTGTTCCAGCACATACCGGTATTATTCTTTACATTACGCACAAACTTTGTTTTTCGCCATTTTTTGGCCACTAATATTACAAAAAAAACATTGTTTTCTACAATAATATATCTCTGAAGGAACAACTTTTAAAATATTCCATGAAATTTAAAAAATAAAATTAATTTGTAGTCAAGAAAAAGCCGATTAAAAAGAAGTTTTCCGTGAAATATTTTTTACGAATCAATAAATTTTAATACGAAATTTAATAGAGACTACGAAAAAAAAATACCAAATGTCATTGTTTTTTTAATATAAAACTTTCGTATACATATTGATCAAGTGTACAGTACAATACGTTGATATAAATAATAAATGCGTAATTAGGCATATAAAAACGAGACGAATTAACTGACCGGATATTGTTTTAGGTTTGGTTTCCTTTCGAAACTTTTCTATTGGTTATTTTGCACGCATTTCCGTTAAATGCTTGTGGAAGTTATTTAGTACGCAATAAAATTTATAATAATTTTAAAAAAATAAAAAATTCAAAATATTTTACATACATAAGTCATATATATAATATTCCGATGAGTTATTTCTATTTCTCATTTAGGGACATGGGATTAAGGTTAACAAGACCAGAACACAAATAATAATGTTACAATTTTTTTTTAAATAACGAAAACTAATACGTGGCAGAATATAAAACAATAAACAGGTTTAATAAATAGGCATATAACAGGTTTAATAAAAAGGCATATAACCTTTAATAAATAGGCATACAACCTAACCTAACCAAAACTAATACATGGCAAAATATAAAACAATAAACTGGTTTAATAAATAGGCATATAAAAATAACATAAATAAAATACCATATAAATAAATTGACCTTTACGTATGCAGAATACATAAAATTGAGTCATTATTATGGTAAAATTACTATTATTCAATTAAACCTACAAAAAAAAAAAAACATAAGCACACGAGATAAAAGTGAGGGCATTAAAGAAATATGCTAAAAAAAATTATAAACATAATACAATTTTTTTTAATAAAATGTTTTTTTTATTTTATTTAAAGTCCATTCGTTAACGAGTGATATAAAATTTTTAAAATGTTTTTTGAACAAATTCGTTCGTGCGAGCTAAGCCTGCTCATTGAATTTCGTTATTCGTTCGTGTCGTATCATAATTAGCAAGTATTTGCATTCTTGTTAAAACCCAATTTTAAAATGTAAATTTTTAAGTTTGTGTCGATGAAGAAATACTTTTAAATAACCCATTGAGGTAAAATAACGATATAATACTTTTTTAAAAACATTTCGCTTTTTAGTAAATAATTTATAAAGCGCAATGGGAAATATTTAACAAGCCATTGTAAACTTTGTGGTATGCTCATATAAAACTCTCTTATCAGTCACTTTCCTTATAAATTTAATTAATATATATCTTACAGTTTAATAAAACGAACAATACTTCCTTTATAGTTAAGTGGTCAGTGTATCTAGCTATTATGTTAGAGGTCTCCGGTTCGATTCCTAGGGGGTCAAAATAAGTATAATTTTTTAGGTAGCCAGACAATTAACGCCACAAACATTCTTCGCCTCTTCCACGTTCATGCATCTCTTCATACATACCCGCCGATTATTTCGACTCCTAACCTGACCGCTTTCACGTAATTAACATACCTGATTTTGACAAGTTTTTCACGGTCTTCCTCTGCTCCTTTTTCCAATAACATTCGCCTGATAAATTTGTTTTACCGTTCTTTCCAGACTCGTTCGTTCCACATGTCCAAACCATCTCAACACGCCTTTCTTGATTTTATCGATTATGCTTATCTTAGAATTGCATTCCTTCCTTATTTCGCTTTTCGAACATCTATCGTACATGCCGCACATTCTTCTGAGAGATCGCATTTCGACTGCATTCGGTCTTCTTTCATCCTTCTTTTGCCAACTCCATGCTTCACTTCCATACAATAGGGTTGGAACCAGGGTTCTTCCTATGTTCGATAAATATGAATCAAATTGGTCGTTATCTAGTTACAGCGTATAACGTTGTTTTAGGAGGATTTCCAATCGGATTTCAAATCAATGGCAATTAAAATTTTTGGAGTCTGATTGTGGATGATCAAAAGATATCGTTAAGTATATATACTCGTCGTTGTCATTCATACCACGCGCTTCCCGTTTTTTCTAACCTTGGGAGTAATCAAAGAACATCCCAACCCTCTAATTGAGACTAGCCCTTAAGGTATATTTAAATATTTATCTCGCGATTCAGTTCTTATGGGAGTTGTTTTGCAGACAGTGCACGTACGTAATACAAAAATTTTATTCCAACTAAAGAAAAAAAAATGTAGCCTCGCTTACATTGCGAATATCTTAGGATTACAAATCTACGAATAAAGAAATGCTTTGAGCTAAGGCATTAAGTTTGAGACTAAGTAATTATGATATAATTTGGGAGAAAATAAAGCTTGATAATAAGAGAAACTTAATTTTTTTTTAAATTTTAGCTTCTTCATTAAGCTTCTTCATTGATCATAATTTATAGTTTTTTTTTATACATTAAGGCCCTTTATATTATAAATCACAACTTACTTTTCACTAAACCCAGGTGACATTTGACGTGATTATTTTTTTGTACCGTTTTTGTATTGGTAAATTAAATATATAGTTTTGAAAAGAACAGAATTATTGAAAGGTAAAGAGTTAAAAATATGGTTAAAATATTTTTTCATTAAAAAAAAATCGAATTCCAATATACACTTTATAAAACAATTTTTAACTCGGCCGTTCGCGTTTTGAATTTAAACGAATAAGATCTCTGCCTTAACATCGATCAAAACATAAAATCATATTTTTATGATAGTTGTTTCATTCGGGAATATTTTCAAACTCTTTAATTTTAAAACATGTAAAAATATTAGCTGTTTCATTTTTTGAGAACATTTTCAAACTCTTTGAATTTCAAAACATGTTGTAAAAATATTTTCACAATAAAAAAATAAGTGTCAATAGTAAATAAATCACAGTATTGTGAGTGTGTCACAAATTCTTTGTTCGGAAATTCTGGATTTGACTCTTCATTGATGTTCCAAAATAGATGAAGTAGGTGTACTGATAGTCGTAAAAAAGATATGTCGCTTTGCATAAATATATCGCTCACTCCTTTCAAGAACGTCATAAATCAAAAATCGTCAATTTTCAGTTGTGCATGTTTTTGGAATGCCCAGAAAATGTACTATATCCCAGCAAAAGTGGCATATTATTAACTTAATTTTTACCCGCTATAGGGTACAAAGTGTTGTTCTTGCATTTTGAAGAAAAGGTATTGTTTAATTTTTTTAACATACTTAATGTTTTTCAAATGGAGAAAAAACCTTCAAGTTTTACCTAAAAAGATCAGTTGCACAGTAAAAACTTCAACAAGTGGCTTGATATTTATTTTTAATACATTGTATTATATTTTTAACTTTAAAAACGCTCTCCTGAAAAATCAAGTTTTTTGATTTATGACGTTCTTGAAAGGCGTGAGCGATATGTTACTTATCGTTTTTAATTTGTTCCAGATGATATTCAATTAATCAAGTTTTCAAAACTGGTCATCTCTAATTCGTCTTTCTGCTGGTAAGTGTATTTTCAAATACGTATTCAATGCATTTTAAATCATGATATTTATGACGCAAGTACCCACCAAATAAAGTAATATAATAAACAAGCCAGTCAACTCAGAAGACGTCAAAATACTCAATAAGACAGCTGAAATACCATAACACAAAAACATTTTAATAAATATAATTTTTTATAATAAAATAACAACCTTATGAGTTTTTTTTTTCATTTATTAATATTATTTAACCAGTGACCGGGTTTCACATCATCAGACTAATAAGAAGCTAAACAAAATTTTATGTTTTATTTATTTTTATTTTATTTTTACTTAAAAAAAGAAATATTTGTGTTTTTCTTATTTACACAAATATTTAAATTGCATAATATTTCTGTGAGCCTAAGCGGCTCATTATTAGAAATAGGTATCAAATTGTGATAGAGAAAATTCGAACCGAGAAACTCTGACTTAAGAGTCAGCGACACTAACCACGGGACCACAGCCAGACACATTTCCAACACAGAAGGGTCAAAGGGCAAAACCATTATTTTATATAATTTTTCTGACGAAATAAATTTTTATAGAACGATTTTAAAAAGGGCATTATAATATTAATTTAATAAACTTAAGTTATGTTATTTTTTTTAAAACTTATGCTTAAAACCGTTACCATAATTTAAATGTAATGATTATAATAGTACACTATTTGAATTCATTGAATTAAAATAAAAAATATTAAGATTTTTTATAAAATCATGGTTTTTACCTCTTGCCTTGTTGTGTATAAAACAAAGAATTTTCTCAAGCCTCTCACCAGTCTGATGATGTCGGTAACGATAAAACCCGGTTATTGGTCCAATAAAATAAATGAAGGAAAAACTTTATACTTACAATAGTTTTAAACATTAAAATCAAATACTGATTTTGAAGGTCTACTAAGTAGGACATTTATAAAACACCTTTTATCAATTAACTCCAAAAATATTGATAGTGCGATCATTAAACATGTTGAAAAGTATGGCAAAAACGTGTAACCCCAAGTCAAATCATTAAAATAATTGTTTAAGTAAGATGACTAATTTGGCATGTATCACCCAATTTTAGGTGCTTTGTCAACAAATATATATAAAAAAGTAGCACATTTATAGTTTTACGCTTAAAAATATATATTAAAATTCGTAGTAATTATTTCATCTTGCATTACTTGGGCAAAGTATTGCCATTAATTCCATGTTTAAAAAAAATATAGATAAATATATTCAACTTAGTAGAAAACCCTAAAAATCAGTGTTTATTTTTGATTTTTAAATGTAAATTATTGATTTTTACAAATTAATAGCAAAATCAGTGAATAAATATGAAACTATTATTTTATTTTATAAAATGCAGTTCCACCAAGAAATATCACATTGTAAATTAAAAACAAAACACATTTTTAATCATATCAAGTGACAAAAACAAGTGTTTTCATTTACAAATTCATCATGTCTTACCACAAAGTGAATGCCGAAACAATAAATAAAGAAATATCACAAGCAAATAAGCACAAAACTTGAATAAGCATAAAATGAATAGTTTTTTATCATTTCTTATAGAAACAAACTACCAGGATTACAGTATAGATATCCATATATTTATACCACGTATGAATGTTGGTAGGGTCATTTAAAAGCCATTTTAGGGTTGTATCGGGGTCTAAAGTATTTGAAAGTATCAGTATCGCTAAGTGCAACCGTTACACCCTTAACCCTTCACATATATGCTTGATGGGTAAGGAATTAATGGGTGAATTTGTTACCCACGTGATGAACTCGGTTAACCCTTTCATGCTCCACTTATAAGTACTGAAAGTATGAAAAAATATATCAAAAAATATTTTTGGTACTATTGAAATATCTTTGATAGATACAAAACTACGTTATATACGATTGTTGTAAAAGAAAAATCTTGTTTTTTACCACTTGACTTATATTTATTGAATTATAATGACTTATTTCAGTTTATATTTTGATCTAAAGATGGAAGCATAGCTTCCGAAATTAGTCGTTATAAATATAACTAAAGTGGTAAAAAATGAGAGTTTTTCTTTTACGGATTCATGTCTTACCACAAAGTGAACGCTGAAACAATAAATAAAAGTAATATATGTTCATTTTAAATTGAATTTTAACTTCGTAAATATCACTATTTGTTAAAAACCTATTATAACGCGTAAAAATCTATTATAATGTATTCAACAGCATTATTAAACACTGCGTACGGTGTTTGACAATAAATATAATGCAATACATTCCGTGAAAATTTCAAGGGTCTACTATTCGACTCAAATGTAAGACAGTTGGTTCAAAAGATCCTCATCAATGAGTCTGTATCGCGGTGAAATGAGCTAGTCAAAAGAACGGAACAATTTAAAGACATATCGCTCACTCCTTTCAACAACGTCATTTATCGAAAATCTTGATTTTTCAGGAGGCTTTTTTTTTAAGTTCAAAATATAATGAAATGTATTAAAAATGAAAATCAAGCCACTAATTGAACTTTTTACTGTGCAACAGATCTTTTTATGTAAAACCTGGATGTTTTTTCTCCATTTGTAAAATATTTAGTATATTAAAAAAATCAATTAATTAATACCTTTTCTTCAAAATGCAGAGCACTTTCTGACCTGTAGCGGGTAAATATTAAGTTAAAAATATGCCGCTTTTGCTTGGAAATAGTACATTTTCTGGGCACTCAGCAAACATGCACAATTGAAAATTGACGATTTTTTATATATGACCTGGTGATATATGAAAACCTGAAAAAACATAAAATTTCTCCCTCACTCAAAACAAGAAATTGAAATTTCCACTAACTACTTTTCCTATTTTGTTGTTGAAAGGAGTGTGCAATATACTCGTATGTATGACTTCCAAAATTTTGGTAGTGTGGTTGTCAGTTATGGGTAGAACGTATTGCGTACGTACGTAAGTACGTATTGCGATCAATTAACTAACTTATGATAGATCGTTACCCCTTTTAATATCCAGACTTCTACATATATTATTCTTTGTTGAGATGTCAAAAAAACCAAAGAATTGAGACAGCATTACTATTGGGTTTTAATGGGTTGAGAGTCTATTTGATACACTTACGATGTTAAAGTATCGATTCCCTACAACTAATGCCCGCTTGGTCAGTTGTTCAAACGCTATTTTTTCTTCTTTTTTTCTGTCTTTTCTTATTCTCAATCCCGAGGGAGCCTATTTTTCTTTAGGGGATGCTTCGACGGGGTTAAATATCATGCGCTTAGCTAATTGGGTCGAAAGGGATTTCGGTAAATAGAAATAATACAAAAGGTCATTGGATATAATTCTGTTGTTTATTCATTGTCTTACTAACTTACTCTTTAATTTATTTATTTTTATTGTCGGACCGTAACAATTTCACTTTTGTCTATATTTGACCTGATTATTCTAAAACTGGTAGTCGCTTAGTAGTGTTTTTCAAAGTGGTATTACACAAAATGAACAATACATGATAAGGAGAATGTTAACTAACTAACTTACAACATTTTGAGTGTGTCCAAATACTTGTTCACAAAATCTGGATTGTCTCCAATTATAGGAGTTATATTCATATTATTTTTTAACATCTCATCAGAGATGAAAAAGAACATTTGTTCTTCATAAAAATAAAAATAACTCTCATAATTGAAGATAAGCCAGATTTGTGAACAAGTATTTGGACACACTCAAAATGTTGTAAATAAATTAACAGGTCAAATTATAAGCTAAAATAATAAAAATAAAAAAGATATTTTCTGGCGTTTCTCATGTATGTGATTATAATCCAGGATTCGGATCTCACGTACTAATAAAAGAGTTCAGTATAAAAGCTTTTTTTCATCTCACCAATAGATATCTCTAGTGAAGTTCAAATGATTCAAGAACAACGTTTCGAAGTTGGTTCATATATATAGAACTTCCAAGAATTTGAGTAGTGTGGTTGTCAATAATGGGTAAAATTGGTGAACGTTACACCTGTGTAAAGTGATCACTTAAACCAGCCTATGACGGTCGTCAACCCCGTAAATGCCCAGGCTTCCATGTTGTTCTTCATCTTTGATGAGATGTAAAAGTGATAGATTTAAAAACTCCTAATGTTATTTTTATTGTGCATTGCGTAGCAACTCCAAATAAAAACTACGAATGGAATCGCCCAAAAACAGTATGAAGCTGCCTGCGCATACGTAAAGTGGAGCACACACACAAAAGTGTACTAATAATAAAAAAGTGGTTAAAACAAAGCAGTTTTATTTTATAAAGCTTATCAAATGTGCCACCAAGTATATGCGAAAAACATTCAAGAAAAAAATTGTTTTTAATTACTAAACGAAATCAATATTTTTTTAAAAAATTAATTAATTTAATTTAATTAATTTAATTTCTTTAATATCATTCTTACCTAATACAAAGTTATAATATTATTCATGAAATTGATTAATAATGAGTTTGACCTATTCAATAAGCAACGTACTTCGCGTTACAACTTTCCCAACCAAATTTGTTACCTAATAAAATCGAATTCAGAATCCTAATGAATTAAGTCAAAATTAAATTTTAATTTGTCAAAGAAAATTGACTTCAAATCAGAATTTGTTATTATGTTTACGATTCTGTAATATTAATAAAGTACTTTTTTTTAGAAAATTATTTGTATTAAGATTTAGGTTTTGTACTGACATTCTTATTCATTCTTTATTAATTATACTATTCATTATTAGTTATTTAAAAAATGCATCTAAAAACTGTTTAAAGATGTTATTTATTCAATGAAAATATGTATTTCATACATTTTATTAATTGATTTGGCATTAACTTTTGGTATGACATGATGACATTGTAAATGAGAACATGTTTTTTACCACTTGAGTTATATTTATTTTAACGGCTAGTTTCGAAAGCTACAGATGCTTCCGTCCTGGGGTTTGAATATGTAAATATACTAATATGTTTATATTCAGTCTCGGTAAAAGAAGCATCTGTAGCTTTCGAAACTAGTCGTTAAAAATATATTACTCAAGTGGTAAAAAAATTATATTTTCATTTACATCTTTGAGGAATATTATGACAATTTTTCTTCCTTACTTCATCCCGACTTATCGTCTTTGAAGACTTTTAGGGTCAGCTATGGCAATAATTGTTAGTTATAGCATTTTCAAACAAATTTGACATTCGTTTGAAAATGCCTTACATAGGCGCAATAATTGTCACAATATTTATTTTTTATGTTTTTCAACAATAAAATACAACTTTGTATACTCAAAAAATCTGTGTTTGTTAATACATAAATTAAAGTGGAGTTCTACAAATTAAACGCCAAATCAATAAATAAATACAATGTTGTGCGTTTTTAATGTCTTACTTTATCCATTATAATACAGGGCAAAATTCACCCGAAATAACTTTTTAAATACGTCTTATTCAACGCACTCCTTGCCTTCCCATCCCTTCGAAATTTTCATTAATTTGTATTATTGACAGGTATTTTTCGTTCGACAAAATAATCGAAACCCAATTATCGAAAAGCTCGTAAATTCAGCATTTTGGTTAACAATTTCTTTTCCCGCGGCACTAAATTTTCGCAATATTTTTGCCCTCGTTCGAAAATAAATCATCGCTAGTCTAACAACCCTCAACCCTTCCTCTAGGAGGCCTATTCTCCTACAAATAAAACTGGTTATATATTTCATATTTCATTTAAGTCCTTGGGAGGGTTTTACGTAGGTATTATTTTATTATAAGCCTTCTATTACTAAGAGGGGAACACTCCTTTATACTTATTTTCTAATTAAAATTTCGTATATTGATAGGTTAAGTGATAAGAATTTGTGTTTTCAAACAAACATTTCAAATTCGTGAGCCCTTTTTCTATGGGAAGTTTTACATAGTTTGCACAATGAAGATCAGAATTAACTTTTCGACACTTTATTAATACTATTTGGTAAAAGTATTTGACCAATGTTTAGTTAATTAAAACAAATCTTAACAAGACTATATTTTTGTGTTTCATTTAAAATATAATTTTTGTGTTTTATTATCGTCATTCTGCCAACGCCTTTAGACCTAAATAGAGTTATTTTAGTTTATGAAAAAAAAAATCGATGCTAATTGAATTGCATAAACGTATCATAAAAGTAAATTTTTCATGTAAAATATCCATCGAAAGTACGAAATTTTGTAAAATTAGTGTTGGTTTAAAAACGTTAAAAAAATTAAACTGAAATAAAACCTTTTTTTTAATTATAATTTGAAGAATTTTTTAATTAAAATAAAATGAATATAATTGATTTTGTTCGTTCATTATTTTACTTAAAAAAGACATTTGAAAAAAAATATATGTTAGGTGGCCCAAGAGAGATAAAATATATTTTTATTACTACTACTACTACAACTACCATCACGCCGTTTCCCCGCAGGGGTAGACAGAGAGGATTGAACGTCACACTTTTCTGTCCTGACAAACTCTCCTCGCCTCCTTCACATCCATACATCTAGTCATACATGCCCTCCGATTACGCAGACTTTTGACACTGCCAGATTTTAGGTTCAGATTGATATGATCGTGCCAAGTCTTTTTCGGTCGTCTTCGTTCTTTTTTCCTTCTCACACTCGCCACATATATTTTTTAAGTCATTCTCTCGCTATCCATTCACTCCACATGTCCATACCATTGCAAATAACTCTTCCTCATCTTTTCAATTATTCCTCGTTCAGCCTTACATTCTTTTCTTATATCTTCGTTTTTAATTCTGTCATACAATGATTTTCCACACATTAGCCTGAGGGAGCGCATTTCAACAGCGTTCACTTTGATTTCATATATTTATAAAAGGAGGAAATGTGCAAGTCTGAGGTTCCTAGAGCGATTTTCGAAATGATTATTACGGTTTAAATCCAATGATTTATAGAATGCATAAAAAATACCCTTGTCTCAATTTAAAACAAAGCGTTTTTTATTACTTTTCATACAAAAGAAGATGAATGTCTTAGGATTCCAGGGGTGACTGTCCTGTCATTTGACTAGCTTTAGTGGTCACTTTAAACATTTACATTCTGAGTTTATTAAACATCAATATTGCAATGTTTTTCAAGGAAACTAGTGTCTGGTAGTATAAATAATAAATATAAGATATTTGCTTTCAAATATCTGAAGTCTAAAAAAAACTAATTTATTTAATTTAATAATGTTTTTTTTTTATTTAAAACATAAAATTTTATTGTTATTTTTGATTTTTTCTATTTAATTGTATAAAAATACAAATAAATATAAAGTCATATATATATACAAGTTACCTTGTCTTTTTTCAAAGATCTAACCCTGAAGAAGACAAGGTGCTTGTGGAAACCAGTTGTAATAATAGTACTAAAAATAAATACACACAAACATACACACATATAATATATATTTGATCGATTAGCATCTCCAACTTTCACCTGCACCTTCATATATGGACCAATTGACTTAACATAAATATGAGAGCTTGAGTGTAAGTCTCTCTCCAAGCACAAGAGCTCAGTCTCTTTTTTGGAGAGGCACAGCGAAACTAAAATTAAAACAACATTTTGAGTGTGTCTACAAATTTGTTCACTTGTTCACAAATCTGGATTATCTCCAATTATTGGAGTTCGTGTTATTTTTTGACATCTCATCAAAGATGAAGAAGAATATGGAAGAATTCAGCGTTTTGCGTGTCACGCAAAATCGTGAAGAGTTCCACATTGTTAAACCAGCCTATGACGGTCGTCAGCCCCGTAAATGCCCAGACTTCCATATACCTCTTCATCTTTGATGAGATGTCAAAAAACAATATAAAATTTTAATTTAGTAATTTATATAAATGTATTGAAATTGTATCAGATTGTGTTTAAAATTTAACCATATTTTTTTTTTTAAATAAGTATGTATATTTTTTACACGTCATATTTTATGTGGAATTAAATAATTGATTTTATTTAATTTTACATTATCATACATTTCTTGTCCATAATCATCATTTTAATATTCGAATCTCAAATTAAAACTGCTGGTGGTTTCACAGCATATTCATACAACATTATCTATTAAGTAAAATACCCTCCATCCCTTTTATCGTTTAAATGGGCCTTTTTCAAGAAAGACGCCGGCGTCGGCGTCTTGGTGGATGGCTTCCCCCGCATACTCACCGCCATATATCACATCTCGTCTATATGGGAGACTTGTGAGTGTATAAATAATGGTTCTGGGAATGTATATTGAAGGAAACGTTTCTATTCTCGCTGAAAAATGATAGTATTTGTCACCTGGTTTGCGATGAAAAAATGACCCCTAAAGTGAAAATTTCTTACAGGTAAACGAATTGTAAAGTTATAAGTACACAAATCACCTACATAAAAATCTTCATACAATCAATATACCAAAAATGCTGAAACGAAATAAAATACAAACTACGTTTATTAATATAAAAAATAAAAATGCACGACTGAGATAAGAATTATCAATTAAATTTAGATTTGAGTGTGTTAAGATGGTTTGGACATATGAAACAAATGAGCGAAGAAAAAACGCTAAAACAAATTAATGTGGTGCATGTAGTTGGAAAAAGAAGCAGAGGAAGAATGATTACATCTTGGTATTATAAAGTATGTGAATACGGTCAGGTTAAAGGCAAAATAATCGGCGGGTATGTATGAGGGGATACACGTATGTAGACAGGGACGCTGCTAAATAAAGCCTTTCTAAGTCCAATCAAAGATGGCTGTTTTAAACTCAATCACGGAACGTCATGAGATGAATCATATATCGTAGTCATACAGGAGAAAGTGACCGAGTGCATTGTTTTACAAAAACGTGATCATTGACTATTTGATATCTTACTGGCTCGATATTGCCCTGAAAAAACCCAAAGGATTTTAAACATGGATGTATTATATATTGACTTGTTAAAAATGACTAAAAATTACGCATTATAAACTGCATTGGTGTTTATTTTCTTCCCAAGCAAAAGTGACTTAAATGACCCTCCTGAGCATTTTATGTTTTGGTAGTTGGTCACTTTCTCCTGTACGACTAGTCAATCAAAGGTAAAATGATAAATTTTACACTTGTGTAAAGTGAAGATACATATTTTTTTTTATTTCATGAATGAAGTAAGATTAATTAAGTTTGAACCTATTTGAAAAAAGAGTATAAACAAAATCACTCTCAAAATAAGTGAAAGCTCTAAAAAAATTTACATTCATAAAAATGTAAATGCTAATTAGTTTCATCAAAATTATATGTACCTCACTTTATTGTCCGCCTCCGTAGTGAAATGGTCACCACGTTCGGCTACCGTTCTGGAGGTCCTGGGTTCGTTTCTCAAGGGGGGTAAAATAAGTATAAGTGATTTTTTCACTGTCATATTTATTCAATATTACCCTGGACTGGTACCTGAAGCGGAGGGCTGATCACCTTTTCTTCATGTGTAAACGATCAAGATAATACTGCGTTTATATGACGCAGTGCCCTATGCACCATTGGGGCGCAGATATGGGTTTCATTATTATTATTAAGTTTATTCACACACGAATATAAAGTTATCACTTAACTAGCATATGGCAGGTAGTAAACCCTGTAAATATAAAAACTTCCATAATTTTCTTCATCTATGTTGAGATAACCAAAATATAAGATAACTTTTTATATTTAAAGATTGTTTTTTTAAATTTGAAATCTAATGATACGATTAATTTCTTGTACTCAATTTGAGTAATTTATCAAAATAAAACAAATTAGTATCACGAAAAGTCGTCCGAAAAATTGGTCGTTAACAATACCTAATGTGAGAAGTTACAGGGGTATTATTCTGGAAAAGAGATAAATTTGCGGTTGGATAAATTATCTATATATTCGAGCCTGTACACAAACTAACCCACCCTTACTTAGCAGTACTACTTACTAAAGCTTTCCGCATTATAAATCTTTTGACTATTATCGACCGACAAATTGGGCTATGAAAATTTGTTAAACCATTTAAAAGGCGAGTCGGGTTTGTTATGAATTTTGCAGTTATTATAATTATGTAAAGGTTTATCTTATTTGATATCTCAGTATAGATTAAGTAAAATATAGAACTTTATAAAATAAAACAACTTTGTTTTAACCACTTTTTACTGGTACACTTTTTCCAACCGGTTTCGACAAGAATGGGTGTTGTGAACTCACATTTACCGTGTTACGAGTTTGATCAATGTATCTAGGGGTTCCAAAAATTTAGAGGAATAATTGTCAAACATGGGTAGATTGATGAATGTCATACGTGTGTATGTGATCACCAAGCCTATGTTGGTCTTAAACTCTGTAAATACCCTGACTTCCATAGTCTCCTTCATCTATGTTGATATGTCAAAAATGTCATATTTTGATTTATTTTCATTTTTATAGGTTAACGTCACTACTCTTGCAGGGTAGGCTGAGGGAATAGAACGCCATACCAATCTATCTTTGCAAATAATCTTAACCCCTTCTACATTCGTGTATCTTACCATGCATATCCAACCTGATCACTTTCAAGTATTTAAAATACTTGATGTTGCGCGAGTTTTCCTCGGTCTTCCTCTGCCTATTTTACCAACCCTTTCTCCTAATATTTTTTTTACCATTCATTCTCCACTCTCTCGGTTCACAAATGTAAACCATCTCAACACACCTTTCTTAATTTTATTTATAACGCTTATCTAAGCTTTGCATTGTTTCCTTATGTCATCATTCTAACATATATCACACATCGATATCATTATATGATATAAACATAGATTACGTATTATAATACTACAAAATAAAATAATTATTGATTTTAGTTTATGCGATTTAAGTTTTTTTTGTAGTTTCAATAAACAAAAAATTATAATTTAATGGAAATATAATGACATTTTGAGTGTGTCCAAATACTTGTTCACAAATCTGGATTATCTGTAATCATATGAGTATTTTTAATTTTTTTACACACATTTGGACACACTTAAAATGTCGTAAATAATTTATCTGGTCAAATTATAAGCAATTATAAAAATGGAAATATAATGTTTTGCAACGCTAACTAAAATTTTGGAGATATGATTTATCACCAGGTATTCTCATAAATTTTCCACTGTGTCAGATTCCGGATCACATTTCAGTGTTCATTATATAAAATGTCATATCCAATTTTAATGTTTACTCATTAACCTTGAAATTAATATCAATTTCTCCAGAAAACTTCTTCTTCTTCCTGGCTCCATCTCGTCTTATCGTATTTGTAGACTGTTGGGGTAATTTCTCCTCGTCCTCAGGTTTTAGGTCCTTCTGTCATATACAACGTTAATAGATCATTCCTTCGAATCATGTAATCATTCTGTAGAATATTATGATGATTGAAATGTGAAATTTCATAACTTGAAATGTCACTTGAAAAAATGAAAAAAATCATACTTTTAAATTTATTTTATTCCACAAAAATCAACCTATATTAAGTGCATAGTATCTTTACCATATTGTGTAAGATTATAAAATTAAAATACTTTTGAATATTTAAATCGACTGATGTAAAAACGACTAATTTTGAGAACTATAGATGTTTTCATTTAAATATGAAAACTCAAACTAAGAAGTTATCATATTATTTTTCGACATCTTGTCTAAGATGAAGATGAATATGGAAGTCTGGGCATTTACGGGGCGGACGACCATCAAAGGCTGGTTTAAGTGATCACTTTACACACGTGTAACATTTACCGATCCTATCCATTATTGACAACCACACTACTCAAAGTTCTATATATGTGAACCAATTTTGAAACAATATTCTTCAATCACTAGAACTTCAGCAGAGACATCTATTGGTGAGATGAAAAGAAGCTTTTTATGTAGCAGAAACTGTTTTATAAGTATGTGAGGTCCGAATGCTTTGATGAGATGACAAAAAATAATATGAAAATAACTCCTTTAATTGGAGATAATCCAGATTTTGTGAACAAGAATTTGGACAAACTCAAAATGTTGTAAGAAGTAATCACTTTGAGGTATTATGTAACACAATATTTAAAATATGTTTAAAATTCGTAATTTGATTTTGATTACGATATTCGTATGTAGGTACGTATAATATGTATATAAAATGTATCGAATTTCAGTACAAAAGTTTTTTGTCAAAAATGGTTTTCAACAACTACCGCGAGGACATCGATTTTACGCGGACCGTGTATAATGAGATTTATTACCTTTAAGCGGAATGTATATAAACTACTAAATCTATCAGGGGAAATCATTGTAATGGATGGTTGAAAACAAACGTGCCTACTCGAGAAAAACTTCAAGGATTGATTTCCCACAGCAGAACTTTGTCTCGGTTATAATTGAAACCCGATATTGGACGGCTCATTTGAACTTTAAAACAAGCAATAATTTAAATTAATATTTTTACGTGTTATAAATCTAAACACCGACATATTAACTTAATTTGTATGAAAATACCTACATATGTTAGATATTTTCATACATACTGAGCGGGAAAACAGAACGAGGAAGGCCGAAAAAGACTTGGCACGATCAGATCAATCAGAACCTAAAATCTGGTGGTGTCAAAAGTCTTCCTAATCGGAGGGCATGTATGACTAGATGTATGGATGTGAAGGAGGCGAGGAATGTCTGTCAGGCAGAAGAGTGTGGCGTTCCATCCGTTCTGCCTACCCCTGCGGAGAAACGACGTGGTGTTACTAGTAGTAGTAGTAGTAGTGTAGGATATTTTGTTACCATGATGCAATACACATTCGAAATGAATTTTATATTTTATAATTATTGTTGACTTTGTAATATGGTAATATAACACTCTCCTTATCATTCACAAATATTTCCATTGTGATTCATTTGTCTTCTTTCTCTCATAAAAATTTAACTTTTTTTTTGGATAAATGTCTGACCGTAACACTCTCATTTTAATCTTCATTTGACCTGATGATGGAATGATTATTCCGAAACCGGTAGTCACGATATAGTGTTTTTTAAATTGGTATTACATAAAATGAAAGATGAATGATAAGGGAAGTATTATATTAATAAAATAAATAAATAAACCCCTTACCGCACCCCAATGGTGCATAGGGCACTGCTTCATATAAACGCAGTGTTATCTCGATCTATTACCCATGAAGGAAAGGTGATCAGCCCTCCACTTCAGGTACCAGTCCAGTGTAATATTGAATAAATATTAGTGTGAAAAAATCACTTGACCTCCAGAACGGTAGGCGAGCATGCTGACCATTACACTACGGAGGCGGACTTTACCTTACCATAAAGTTATCAATGCTTTAAATATTCAAAATAAATCAACATGTCTTTCCACAAAGTTAATGCCGAATCAATATATACATTAATTCCTTGTACAAAGTTATTTAATTTGCTGCCCGAAACCATTAAGAATTCCAGTAGTGATCATGTCTTTAAGAACCGTGTCCGTCGATGGTTGCTTCTCGTTGGAAGGGACAAGGTAGAATGTGAATTATTTAAAGTTCAGGTGTAATTATTTTATTGTAAAACCTTAATACTATAAATTGTTTTTGTATCTATTGTATGTAATGTATTTAAACTAATAATTGAAAGAAAAAAAATTAAAAAAATGTACTGATATGTATGTATTTCGGCTTAACACAGGCCATGCCTAAAGAGTCGTAATATATATAGAAAAAAAATGTATGTATCTATGAAATAAATAAATAAAAAATATACAAAAAAATACAAATATTGTTTGCGGCAACAGATTTATGTGGCGTGCTATTTTCTCTATTTACCCCTGCGGGGAAGTGACGTGATGGTAAGTTAGTTTTTTATATGAATTGGAAAATCACAAAGTTAGTGCTTCAAATATTGATATAAAAGTTTTTCGCTTTGGATAAGGTGCGTTATTAATTACATTTCCATCTGTAAACTTTCGCGTTTTACGTTATTACATCATCCTATACTTGAGTAATTTTCGAGGAAAAAAATACTTCCTCCCTTTGAATTTATTACTCCTTTGGACTTTTAACTCTGGCGACAGAATATTCTCCTGGGAATTTGTGATTTCGGGAATATTTCGAATAAACTTCCCGTTTTTACACATTCAAGCGAATACAGGGATAAAATTATGCCCTCGCTTAAAAAATATTTCTTAAAAAAATCGTAAATCAGGGACGATGTGGCGTTACTTTATATTGTATAATATAATACATACATACAGGATGGCACAAAATTTATCACCCTATCAGAAAATGCTATATTTTTTGCAAATGGCGTTGTACGTCTATCGTATTTAAAATTTGTGAACTAGACAGCTGTCGTATACAAACCGTTTCAAGAAATCATCCAATTTTATCTTCGAATCACTTATTTACTAAGTAATAAAAAAAATGTTTTGGGTACTGAAAATCTTAATTTTAACGTTAACAATTTTGTTTTTATGTGAAAAATTGATATCCGTCATGTGGCAGCCGCCAGTGTTGAAACACATATTTGCCCATTTTATTAATTTGTTTGTATACTGCAGCTGTCTAATTCACAAATGTCATATATATGATTGACGTACGTTGCCATTTGATTTTTTTTTTACATCTTCCGATAGGGTGATTGATTTTGTGCCACCCTGTATAAAATGCACAGATAGAATATAGTTGTAAGGGAGGTTCGAATAAGAATGTCGTAATGCAAGATTGAAGTCAAGGATAAAGCGTTTGAATTAGGGACACAGATAAGTTTTTACATTTTGTAAGCACGTTTTATCTTCTTCTTGGCATGGGACTTGTGGTCTGTTTATAAGAAGGATTGCTGTGATGTGGATTGCCAACTGTCAATCCATATCTTTGGTCCTTTGCCCGCCAGTGGTCTTCCTTGGAGTTGGCCGTTCAATGCGACGTGGAAGAGTCTGGATGGTTCCATTGTCCTCACATTCGCATACCATTGTTTTCTTCGTTGCCTTCCTCACCTTATGAAATTCTCCCATATTTCCCTTTCCAGGTGTTTCTTATTCTATCTTGTATACTATTGCCATAAATGCTCCATACAGTCATCATTTCTGCCACCCTTAGCGCGTTTTGTATTACTGCGGAGTCCACTGTGCATTCGATTCCATATGTCATAATGGGTCACACACAAGTTTTATATATTTGAATTTTGCTGGTAATGTTTATGGCAAGTTGTTTCTGATCAAAATTTCAATACAGACAGTGAAAGGTGGGTTAATACTGTCAACTGTGGTTCATAAAGGCTTTTTCATATTTTATTAAGCATTTTACAAATTGGATTAAACATTTATGA